>NC_090323.1:193745956-193841859 GCF_040869045.1 Eurosta solidaginis
GTAGGATCGGACCACTATAACATATATCTCCCATACAACCGATCGTTCAGATAAGACGATTTTGATCATTCCTGGCGCAATTTGGAAACAATAAACGTGAAACTGGGTGATATATATTCTAATATATCATAGAAGATATCCTGAAAAAATCACTTTGATCGGAGCTATATACAGTTATATCCCATACAACCGATCGTTCAGATAGAAATATTTTTGGCCATTTCTCCCTTAATTTAGAAAGTATAAACGTGAAACTCGGTGATATATAATTTAATAAATCATAGAAGATTTTCTGAAAAAATCCCTTTGATCGGAGCTATATATAGTATATATTCCATACAACCGATCGTTCCGATAGAAAGATTTTTGGCCATTTCTCCCTTAATTTCCAATATAAAAACGTTAGACTTGGTGATATATATTCTAATATATCATAGAAGATTTCCTGTTAGAATCATTTCGATCGGAGCTATATATAATATATATCCCATACAACCGATCGTTCAGATAAGGGGAATTTTTACCAATTTTTATTTTATATTTATCTTAAAAATCGTTTAGGTATGTACAACTGTTCACTATATATTTCTTATCTTATACATTCGATTATTTGGAGATTACGAACGGGATAAGATTATTGTTCAGCCCCATTCATGAGAGGTATGAAGTCTTCGGTACAGCCGAAGATAGTCCCGTCCTTACTTGTTTACATTATAATTGCATTTTTCTTCATTAAAAAATTTCAATACAGAAAAGTGAGTGTGGTTATCGGTCGATTTCGCACATTTTTACTACCAAGTTTGTAATTATCCATATAACTGCATAGGTTGGGTTAGGTTGTACTGGCCGACCGATAAAGACCGCACATAGACTGAATGTGTCCAGAGTTTGTTTAACAACCAAACGAGAAAATCCCTATTAGGTAGTACCAGGGCTTATATTATAGATGACTCTGCCCCCTTGGCAAATACCAGAAGTTTTGCGGGACCAAGCTTTAATGCTTCCTCGGTATCTGGCAAATCTGCCGCACTTAGTAGATGGAGCCTAGAGCTCGAGAGCGCAGAACACGAGCTTAGAACGTGCCCAACCGTTTCTTCCTGCAGCCCCCTGATTCTAGATCTGCTGCTACGGACGAGGCCTAACTTATTAGCATGTGACGCCAGTAGGCAGTGTCGACTTAGTACGATCGTCGTAACTTGAGGCTTTCTTCTCTTTTTAGAAATATGAGCAACTTTGTAAAACTAATATCAATGGATTTGCTCATAATCTAAGAAAGTTTGCAGACCCGCTCTTCTGTCCACGTCTTTTCTGATTGATGTATCAAATACATTTCTGATCTCCTTTAGATGTCTCCCAAACGGTCTGGTATGTCTTCCCATGAGAACACCTAGGGTATATTCCAGTGGTTCCTAGGCTGTCTCTATGTTCACGACAACCTCATGCAATGCGGTATCGACTGACTTGCCTTTACTTAGGCATGTTGGGTTGAAGGACCGGAGGTTTTAATTCGTTTTTGAAAAAGGTGAGGTTCAATATCCCCAAGTGTGCACTTAATTATTAACCAAACGGTCCATAAATATTTCTTAAGTGCTTTTGAAAACAATGGCGCAATGGTTCAGATATGATTTTTAAAAATCCTCGAGACGGCTCCGAGAGTAATCCAAAAAAACTTCCATAACGGTCCGAAATAAGTCTTGAAATATTAACGAAAAAAATTGTGAAGTTATCGAGAGATAGTCCCGGCATGGTCAGGAAATAATCTCAAATGATTGCTGTCTAGAAACAACCAACAGACTGTTACGGAAAAAAGCCTGCAAAGGTTCCGAAAGCAATTCATAAAAGGTCAATTCTTAGTGATCCTCAAATATTTCTAAAATAATTTTTAAGTACAGCGAAATAGTCCTGAAGCTCGGGGACACAACCTCGAATCGGCTCCACAGTGTCCCGAAGGTCTTCCGAAAATAATCCCGAAATAGTTCCGATGTGATGCCACTGTTCATGCCACATTTCCACAAGTGCTACGTCCTGACTCATGTGACCCATATACCCAAAACGAAGAATTTATGATAGACACACCTCCCCCAGTGGGAATCTTACAAATTTTATATGTTATGACTATTAATTTGAGTACGAGTATACTTGTACGCAGAAATGTCAGTTAAAGCCTTAAGCGCTTTTCCACTTCTGTTTGTCACAACTGAAACGATATTCAGCTTAATATGCGTCATAACACCTTATCAGCTCAATTATGCATTCATTTACCTCAATTACTTAAAAGCTTAAGACACAACTACTGCCTTTGTCAATGTCGTGCGTTACTGTTTGTCTACACCTTCTTTGATGTTTGTATTGTTTGTTAGTTTTCTTATAACTTCACAGAAGCTATTATTAATTATATTTGAAGGGAGCATTAGGCAAGCACTAGTCAAACAATTCCGACAAACGCCATCCTTTCTTAGCTATAACTGAAGTTAATTGGCATCACAAAGGGAAATCAAGTCTTCCTGTAAATATTTCCGCTGATGGCAACGTAGATTATAGATAAGAACATCTTCTGGGCCAGAGCGACCTTATACTAGGTACAAACACACGCCAAATTGGCAATTTATACCATTTGGGCAATTTATTACGCAATTTATCATATAATAAATTGTAATAACAAATTACCAATTAAAAAAAAAAAGCGTTATAAATTGTTTCAAACTGTAAATACAACCTTGCAATGTGTGTTTATTGAGTAGATTTAAACGTCACTTGCGCATGGCTCAATTATATGGTTGGCTCATCTCATCAGCTGATATAATTTTTTTCATTTCACTGGAGTAGGAATTGTCAAAAGAGGATGGCAAACTCAAAATGAAACCAAAACATTGAACACATTATCTTACAACACACACAAATTTGAAAGTTTTATGTTATCATTCCATTCCATTCATCTAATTCCAACACGCACATTTTGACATTCTGAACACAGGTATGTTGTTGCTGTAGAGATGAGCCAGCCGACCATCAAATTACTATTGTGTAAGCTAAATTGAGTTGTATGAACACCACTCAATTTGAATTGATATTGCCTCAATTTATTTTTCTGTTTGAACATAGTGTTACTCTGCCGCACGACATAATTTAGCAAGTCAAACTCTTAGGCAGTAATTCGTTGCACTATGTTCATGTCAGCATTAAGCTCGAACGAATTATGGGGATTTCTGAAAATTATACAGCTTCTGCTAACGTTCGAATCGACGAGCTGTCGAATAAATAACCCCAATTTTCAGTATTGCAAAATGGTCTTTATTAAGACTACTTTGGGAGTAGTACTTCACAACTATACTTCACTCCACAACTAATAGCGTGTTTAAATAAAACTGATTGATTATTCCTCAGCTTGCGCTGCTTTTATGCTCTCCGTTGCCTCGTTCGCATATTTCTCCTAAGGTCTAGACGTTTCACCTTCTAGAACCGTTGTATCTCATACCTGGTTACTTAGCTACATATATACACGTATGTGTAAGTAACAACTTCTTCTCTTAGCTGATCACTACATATGTGTATGTGAGATATCCTTCGTCGCCTTCTATATACGTAAGTGTTGCTTGCTTTAAAGTGTACATGTACATAAGAGTGGCTGCTTGCTGTTTTGTAGTTGTCTTTATTAACTAACAGAATAGTGATGATAATATTCGACACAATACCATAAATCTTCCAGAGAACCTATGTTTCTCCAAGCACCATTACATCTTCATACAGGATAACTAGTTAGCCACATGTACATTTGTTCAGGTGTTACGAAGGTCTTATAGAGCACACTTTAGTACGCATCTGGGGGTATTTGCTCGTCCGGCCATATTTGAGACGTTTAATTTTTGTATTTGTCACCATCCTCCAGAATAGGATTTTCCGCAACCCTCCTGAATAATCGGGAGCATTTAGTCAATAACGTACTCCAGTCACTATAAGGTCGCGATTTTGTCGCTCTCCGAGGGATGGTTCGACACTACTCCCAAGCGTTGGAAAATTCTTAGTGCTACACGGTACTGCGTGAGAGCTCTCTTCCTTCCTCTGCTGCATACTCTTCTCCGCTTTACCCCTCCTTTTGGCTTTGCTAGGTTTTCCATCACGGAGCTCGTTTTCTCTCGCCTATAACGCTTTTGTCTTCATTGGCTTGCAACTCCTTTCTCACCCTCTCATCCCCCTATAAAAATAAAATCTTGAGTAGTGCACCTTGATCGTGCGACCACCTGCCCAACAAGGTTGGCTCAGCGGTCCAATATTAAATAAGCGGAAGAGAAACTTTCGCTACAGCAGCAACCCTAACAGTTGTAAGACTAACAATACTTCCCGCGATAGCCCGATATTGGGAAGGCTCCGTCGAATATATCCCCTGGCTGGAAAATATGCAGTATGCGCGGTTCGTATAATACCCTGGATTAGAGGGATTGTAAGTTATTGGGCACAGACATTCCACCACCCTCCTATCAGACGGAACGTCGTATATAAAAGCCCCAAAACAACTCAGCTACATAGTTTGGCACTTTGGAGCTAGGCTAAGCCCTCGCAACACCGACAAGGTGCCTATCCTAGCGAGGCATCTCCACCAGGAGTTTGTTACGATCCATTAGCGCTACAGCCAGGGACTGTTTCGTTACTTCGTTCAACTCTTAGGGAAAAACACAGTCCCGGTGTTAGTTGCCTTTAAAATCTTCAAGTAAGCCGAAATATCCTCCATTCATTTTATATATGACGTCTTATCTTTCTGACATACTACTACTTTGTCTCTGCTCTTCATTATTTGCAGTTTTCGAGGTTTGTAGTTCTTTTACATTATGAGCTTGTCTCTGGCTTGTAGATTTAGAGGTCTTTGCGAATAGGTTTGTTCATGGCCTTGGAACTGGGGTATTTCTCCTCGCTTTTTCATCACCTAAATGTAATATTTTCTACAATAGTCAATCGCTACCACTTTTTCGAACCCTGTGTATCGACCTGCTTCCACTGTTCCATGGGCCCATGCCAACCGCTTTTTCTCGCAGATTGACTAGGGTTCTACAATATAGACAAAGATTGCCCTTTTCTCCGATCCCTTCTCAACTTGATTTATTTCTTCGCGCTTCGCAGATCGCAGCTAATTGTTTCCACGCATCCCTCGCTCTACAGGTCCGACTCCACACCTTAAGAAGTTTCTTCTTCTCGGTTCTGCGTTATTCCCAATCCATTCACAATCTTATCATCGATGAAAGTTTCTGCGCCAATCATCTTGGTCGTATGATCACCCGCTCGACATGACAGGCTTTGCAGTGTAATATAAATTATAGGAAAAAATAAACGTGTGCCATTGCAGCGCATCTTGCTGTAGTTAAGTTAACGTTACTTCCCGAGCTAGTCCGGCATCGCGAATACTACATACAAAAAACTCCTGCTTGCAAATCAACCAATAAGCATGGTCCCCACAGCAGTGTGGACTAGGAGGGTTGACACTTTGCAGTTCCTCGTCACCGACATTCAGACCCCCCGGTATGAAGCGGAGCGGTGTAGGTGCAAGTCCCTGTGCCGGTCAGCAACAGAGACGTTCGCCCATCATAGTGATAAAAGATCCACGGCATCTTAAAGACAAATAAATTTTTGTTAACTTGTTCCTATTTGTACCGGTTATAAAAATTGTGTCTATTTCGGTACGAAATAGAGTGTAGTGTGGTGAACAGAAGTACGTTGTCACCTACAGATGGCGCCGTGCGCGATTTTATAGACACGAACCTTCTATTTCTATTAAATAGTACACACATTTCACTGCAGAGGTCCGCTATAGAAAATGCAGTAAGAAGTAAGGAATCGTGGTGGGTGCGTATGTATGTTTGTATATGGGTATGTATTCACCCTTATTATGGTTGTCAATAGTGAGAAGATTAGTGTTGACGCTCATTAATTGGTATCGGCGTTGTCAAAGTCGATAACTATTGACGGGTAGTGATGGACGATACAGCGATTTTGTATCAGTGAAAATAGATATGGCGATTTTTGAATCGCGCTATTTTTTACAGCTATAGCGATCGCTTTAATTTATTTTTAATAAGCGAATCTAAAATTTGTATACTTGAATATAAAAAATGAATGTTTATGTTTGTTTCCCGGAGTAGATTGAATGTTATACATTAATTTAATTTAGCATACAGGATATATGAAGTAAAATTGGAATAAAAAAAACAAAAATATGTACCTTTTATTGTAAACTGATGTAATGTGAAATTCTAATTTTCTGAGATATTATGATATATTTTATTAACTGGCTGACGACATTATGTTCAGTCTCGTATTACACTCAATGAGATGAAACTAGCTGAAATAGATGTCTATGCATCTTTGTTTTATAAATTTTGCTAATTGAAAATGCTTTGATTTTTAAACGTAAGATGAATAAACCCAAAATAAATCTGTATATGTAACACCATAAACACATGATTTATTACTATTATTATACTCAACTGAGCAGAGCTCACAGAGTATATTAATTTTGTTCGCATAAGGGTAATCCGTCACGGCATAAACTAATCGAGATAGATATAGACTTCTATATATCAAAATGATCTGGGCGAAAACAGAAATTTATTTAGTCATGTCCGTCCGTCCGTAAGCACGATAACTTGAGTAAATTTGGAGGTATTTTGATGAAATTTGGTATGCAGTTTCCTGGGCAATCATCTAATATCGCTATTTAAAATGAACACAATCGGGCCATAACCACGCCTACTTTTTGGATATCGAAAATTTCGAAAAACCGAAAAAAGGCGATAATTCATTACCAAATACGGCTAAATTTGTAAAATTTTTGACAATAGGCGTGGCACCGCCCACTTTTAAAAGAATTTCAAAGTTTTACAAGTTGTTTGGCAGTCGTTGAAGATATCATGATGAAATTTGGCAGGAACGTTACTCCTATTAATACTATATGTACGCTTAATAAAAATTAGTAAAATCGGATTACGAACACGCCCACCTTTTAAAAAAATTTTTTTAAAAGTCAAATTTTAGCAAAAAATTTAATATCTTTACAGCATATAAGTAAATTATGTCAACATTCAACTCCAGTAATGATATGATGCAACAAAATACAAAAATTTAAGAAAATTTCAAAATGGGCGTAGCTCCGCCCTTTTTCATTTAATTTGTCTAGAAACTTTTAATGCCATAAGTCGAACAAAAATTTACCAATCCTTGTGAAATTTGGCAGGGGCATAGATTCTATGACGATAACTGTTTTCTGTGAAAATGGGCGAAATCGGTTGAAGCCACGCCCACAGTCGACCGCCTGTCCTTCCGCTCGGCCGTTAACACGATAACTTGAGCAAAAATCGACATATCTTTACTAAACTTAGTTCACCTACTTATCTGAACTCACCTTATCTTGGTATAAAAAATGGCCGAAATCCGACTATGACCACGCCCACTTTTTCGATATCGGAAATTACGAGAAATTAAAAAAATTCCATAATTCCATACCATATACGAAAAAAGGGATGAAACATGGTAATTGGATTGGTTTATTGACGCAAAACATTACTTTGGAAACAACTTTGTAAAATGGTTGTGACACCTACCATATTAAGTAGAAGAAAATGAAAAAGTTCTGCAGGACGAAATCAAAAGCCCTTGGAATCATCGTGGTATTACATATATAAATAAATTAGCGGTGCCCGACAGATAATGTTCTAGGTCAACCTGGTCCGCATTTTGGTCGATATCTCGAAAACGCCTTCACATATACAACTAAGGCCCATTCCCTTTTAAAACCCTCATTAGTACCTTTAGTTTGATACCCATATCGTACAAACACGCTATAGAGTCATCCCTGGTCCATCTTTATGGCAATATCTCGAAAAGGGCTCCACCTATAGAACTAAGGCTCACTCCATTTTAAATAACCATTTACACCTTTCGTTTGATACCCATATCGTACAAACACATTCTTGAGTCAACCCTGGTCCACATTTATGGCGAAATCTCGGAAAGGCGTCCACCTATAGAACTAAGGCCCACTCAATTTTAAAATACTCATTGACAACTTTCATTTGATACCCATAACGTACAAAAAAAATTCTAGAGTCACCCCTGGTCCACCTTTATGGCGATATCTCTAAAAGGCGTCCACCTATATAACTAAGGCCCACTCAATTTTAAAATACTCATTAACAAATTTCATTTGACACCAATAATGTACAAAAAATTTCTAGAGTCACTCCTGGTCCACCTTTATGGCGACTCACTAACACCTTTCAATTGATACTCATATCGTACAAACACATTCTAAAGTCACCCATGGTCCACCTTTATGGTGATTTCTCCGAAAGCCGGCCACCTATATAGCTAAGGCCTACTCCCTTTTAAAATACTTATTAACACCTTTCATTTGATACCCATATCGTACAAACTCATTCTAGGGTCACTCTTGGTCCACCTTTATGGCGATATCTCGAAAAAGCGTCCACCTATAGAACTAAGGCACACTCTCTTTTAAAATACTCATTAACACCTTTCATTTGATACCCATATCGTACAAACACATTCTAGAGTCAGCCATGGTCCACCTTTATGGTGATTTCTCCGAAAGGCGGCCACCTATATAACTAAGGCCCACTCAATTTTAAAATACTCATTGACAACTTTCATTTGATACCAATGTACAAAAAATTTCTAGAGTCACTCCTGGTCCACCTTTATGGAGATATCTCGAAACGGCGTCCACCTATGGAACTAAGGATTACTCCCTTTTAAAATACTCATTAACACCTTTCTTTTGATACCCATATCGTACAAACAAATTCTAGAGTCAACCCTGATCCACCTTTATAGCGATATCCCTAAATGGCGTCCACCCATAGATCTATGGCCTACTCCCTCTTAAAATACTCTTTAATACCTTCCATTTGATACCCATGTCATAGAGACACATTCCAGGGTTACCTTCGGTTCATTTTCCCACATTTTCCTTTATTTTGTCTCCAAAGCTCTCAGCTGAGTATGTAATGTTCGGTTACACCCGAACTTAGCCTTCCTTACTTGTTTTTATACTACACCGATGTATTCAGAAATACTTCGTATGAATTTATACTGAAATTTGTATTTGGCTGCATAATGTTTTTATAGTAAAGTTAATTAATTTTTTTCATGAAAAATGCAGAGGAAAAATATAACAAATTCTTCAAACTATTACAAAAATATTCTTTGACAGAAAATTAGCCACCCACTTCAGTGCCCTAGAAATTAGCCGGAGAATTCAACCATATACATAAAACTTGAACTGAATTCTCCGAAAAACCTAAAGTTTGAGTTAATCTGTTTACAATAAGACGAGTGATATATATTTCTATAATTCTTTTGTTTTTCCGTCAAAAACGCAAATTTTATAAAACTGCAAACGGCTACTGGCTAGAAATATTAACTTAGGAATTACACAGGCAACCAATCTTAGACCAAGTATAAAGACCCAGGTCTATTTGGCGCCATTTGTAATTAAAAACAAAAAAATTCAGTCATTTAATCTCTTTTATACACTTATTAAATATTTATATGAACGGGGACTTTTACAATTATCACCGGGCTTTGCATGCGTTTCATTTATGGGCTCATAAAATTGCCACATTTCACTGCTTTTTTTGCTATAAATTGCTCTCATCTTTCACTCGGTATTAAAACGGATTTTTATTAAATTAATACAACCAAATTTTCGCAGCCAACCAGATCAAAACGTCGTTTATAAAAATATCAATTCAAAATAACGTCGCCTGACAGAGAAAACTAGCTAAAAGTAAACACAACCGAGTGAAGAAATATCGCTATTGGCGAAATGCTGCCAAAATGCCAATCACTGATATATTTGGATAGCAATAGCTATCGCTAATAGCGATTTTTCATTCACGGCGATGCAATCACCAATAGCGAAATATCGTTCCAACACTATTGACGGGTGTTGATGCCTTTTTGGTATTGGCTAAAACAATGTGAAGTTGTGTTGACGTGACGCGACACAAAATTTGTCAACACAGTTTTTGGTGACGACAAGCGCGGCAATACAGAATTCAGCTTAAAAAAATTCAAAAAATAAGCTTTTTTATCCTTTTTATGCCTTTGTTTATTAATTTTTTATTAAATTTCAGAAAATAGTCAAAATAATCAGCAACAGCCAGGTTAATAGAATTGTGGTACTGTTCTAGGGCAGCGGTCGACTTGCTAAAACACGTCCAAAAAACTCAGGAGAGGTATCAAAAGACACGTGTTGACCTCGATTTTAATAATCCGAAGGCGGAAAATAAAAATTTTACTTGCGTTAAGAAATATTTGCAAAAAAGGCAGTTGCACGCTTTCAAGTGGTTCATTATTAGGGAGGTAGAGGAGTCGCTAATGTTGTACTAAAGAGAAATGCAATCATCTACAATATATTCACTAAAGTTCGTAAAGAAATTCCTTGCGTGAATTTTGCCCGGAATGCTTAATTGTGCACTAATAGATTTCAGCAATTATTTAGATCCACAAATTGTTCACTAAACAAAAAATAAACTCAATACAAATTGTAAATAAACAACTGCCAAAAATATAAGGATCGTAGTTTTACCGATATCACGTCAACATCAATACATTGTCTTAGTACATACCTATTATGCATTGACGTCCCTGCAAAAATTGTTGGATTACGTGTTCCATTTTCTTCATGTTGGAGTACTCTAACAATACTCCTTTGCAATGCGTTTGCGGAACACCATCAGCCGATCATTGCTCGTTTTTTAACGACCGTGATCACGACACGATGACGATTGAACAGAGTTGCCAAAAGTAAAATTTTGCACACAAATAACTGATAATAAAATTTTACTATGGCAACTCTGATAAAATGCAACCGCGCACTGTTTTTATGTATACATACTATAGTATGGAGAAATATTAGTTTCTTTATTCACGCAAATGCTAAATAACATAAGAATATTCGTAGTAAAAAATATAAAAGTTACATTGACCCTCTTCATTTACTTTCACTTTAAATTAAATTCACTCCGATAATTCTTTCCGATACAATTCCTCTTTAGTACTTTGGCATATGATCCTCTGTGGGTGCTCCATGGAGTACTACAGTGAAAGTACTTTGGAAAGTACTCTCTCGTATGTACTCTATGGAATACTCACATACAAAGCGAGAGTGGGATCACCTACTCCACTCCCAGGACATCGCAATATTAATTGGAGCACATTTTTTGTATGAATACAGATTAGTTTTGGAACACTCCTATACTCCCAAAGGAGTATTCCTTACATTATTTATGGAGTACTCGCGTTTTTTGAAGGGGTGACATTGATGTTGATACGACGTGATGTCGATGACGGTACGAAGTGATGGTTGACGTTGACAGCCGTAATAGGGGTGATTGTCGCAAACGAGTAGGCCATTAAAGCTCGGTTTTTCAGTACAAGTTCAACTCAGTTTGTCAGTTAAACTATGCTTAAACTTATTCTGCAGTTTTTCAGTCTACTTTAACTGAAGTTTAAGCTGAGCTTAAACGGCCGATCTAGCAGGGGTAAACTCTAGTTAACCTATGAGTTATTTGCGTTCTTTTGAAATGGCGTCGAATATACCCAACAAGGATTTGGGCTTGTGTACCATTAGAGCTTATGTTGATAACTAGGCAAACATCTCAATCTCAGAGTTGTTTCAAACCAGTGGATCAACTCGAGAATCATAGCGTACTTAGCAAAAGAGGGATTTTTTTATAAAGCAAATAATGCTATTACTTAAGTTGAAAAAATTTAATTCCCAACTTGTGGTTTTCTAACTGGACTTAAATGTTAAATTCCATACTACAGTATTTTCACGAAAATAAAATAATATATATATATATATAATTTATTTTTGATTAACTACGCTTTATTACTGCTATCTACCAGGTCTTTTTTTCTCACAAAAAACAGGTGTTGGTTTTGGTGGTACCATCTTGGAGATTTTTTTCAACTCTACCTCAACTCGATTTCCAGTGTAGGATATCAACTGGAGAAATGTGTTGGATATTGATTTGAGAACTGTACATTTCCCAAAATCTCTCAAAGGTTGGATAATAATTTAAAAACGCTAATGACGTTGAAGATCAACTGGAGAACTGTAAATTTTACAAAATGTCTCAAAGGTTGGATAGTTATCGGAGAATGAAGTTGAGAACTCTCTGGTTTAAAAATAACTAGATAATGATGTTGGGTATCACCTCCGAAACTAGGTATGTATATATTTCGCTAGAGAAATATCTTTTAAATTTTTGGAATTCTGGATAATAAAAAATCAATGTTGCCGCACAAAAAAGTCTACCCAAAAGGCGGCCTTAAACTGTGACTGAAAAACTGCTGAGTAGTTTAACTGGAGCGAGACGACATTACTCACACATATACATAGAAGACAAAAGTGAATAGGAGATGTAGAGATATGAGAGAAGTACAAAAGCAACTAATCGAAAAGGCTGTTCGCGAAAGGTCAGACTTTGGACTGTGGTAGAAATAGTCGAACGAGGCAACTGAGAGTATATAGGCAGCGAAGGCTGATGAGTTTTCAGTGAGAAGCATTTTATGCCAGCAATATACTCGAAGAATTTGTCAACCACTGCGGAGTAACGATCACGCTTAGATTTTTTTTTTTATTGAAAATGCTCTTTTAATATTTTTATGTTGCCTCTCCCGGGCCTTTAACGAAGAACATTTGGCGGGTTACCTAATAAATCGTTTTAGGAAATATAAGATACAATAACTTTGACCCAGTTTGTTAAACATATCTGTGTGAAAATAGAATGCATTTTATTAATATTAATCTTTGTACGATAAACTAAACCATGTTAAAGCATTATTGCAGTCAATTGAAAGTAATTTAAATAATCACAGCAATTGCATTGACATACTAACATATGATGGAATATTTACTTGAACTCATACAAATGGACATACCTACCAACAAACGACTGCACATTAGGGTTTTTAAGTAGCTACTGTTTTCTGGATTATATAGGAAAATAAGGAGAGTTTATCGGGTCTAGAGTTTTCTTTCAAGACGGCAACAGAAGCGTTGGAAACATCTTTGTTGTACATATATTTTACGTTAGTAATTTTAGCTAGGGAAAATCAGCAATTTGTATATTGGAAAAACCTTTTTTTCGCGGAATTTCTGACAGCGCATTGCCCTCAAGTGGCCCCATGAAGCCATGCTAATCCTGTTAACTTTTTTTTTTTAATATATAATTTTTATTTTTTTCTAATTTTTATTTGTTTGTAATTTATAATTTTTAATTTGTATTGTTTTGAGCGGCATATAATTCGCATTACACCAAATAAAAAAACAATTTTAATCCTACTGGAGCACAAAACGTTCCTCAACCGACGCGTATGACTTAACAAATTTTACGTCTTGGCATACATTAAAATTTTAGAATATTTTATAGTTGTGAAATATCGTTTGTGGAGAGCAAAAACAGAATCGGACCGAGATAACTGCCCTGAGGCACACGCGATGACATTCGAACAAACATTTTAAAAAATTACTCTTTGAGTTCTGCCGCAAAGATCGGAGGATATCCAGCGAGTTAGGCCAGGTTCAAAGCCAAGCAATTCGAGGTTTTTAGACAAGTTATGAGTGGCATACTTTGTCGAATGCTTTGCTGAAATCAATGTATATAATGTCGGTGTGATGATTGTTTCTAAACCTATTAAAAGCGTGAGTTGTAAATTCAAGCAAATTGGTTGTGGTTGATTTGTCTCTACAAAAGCCATGCTGAGAATTATCGATCAATGTAGAAATCGAAAATGTAAGGTGATTAGTAACGATTGTTTAGAATAGCTTAGGCATAGCGGAGAGCTTTGCTATTCTAGTTAGTAGTTTTCAATAGACTTCCTTTTTTATGGAATGGGATAAGAAAAGATACAAGCCGTCGGAAAAATGCCATTTTTTAAAGAGAGGTTAAACAGATCAGGTTACTTATAGCGGTAGTCACATTGGAGACATTGAACAGCTTGCAATAGAAATGACACTTCGCGACAGTTACAGTTTGATACAAACTCCGCGCAGCATTGTACCATCTGACCAAAAATCGTTTTTTTTGCTATGAAACTTTTCGTGTTAGAAAGAAGCTCGAAGGCCTTAAGCTTACTGCCACTAAGATTTTGCTCTACGCACTATGCGAAGGTGATTGTGGCAAAATATACTTTGACAATAAATTATAACATATTTATTTGTGGTAAACTGCACCAGCACAATGAACAAAACACCGGCTAAGAAAAGTATGTTAGTTGCCTTGGGTCTTTGAGCAAAAAGTTAATTGCATTCGATCTCCATATGCATGACTTACCAAAACAAATTGTTGCGCCGTACACTTTCGAACTGGTTGCACGTGTACGTAAACGATACAAAAACCTACATACATATGTACATATATGTTTCAGAAGCTCAAATGTGTACGCCCTGTAGGAAAATTCGCATGTGCAGCCTCATAAGATTTGCTATGCTTCATCCAAAATAGGCTACCTTATATATATGTATATACATACTAGCAGACCCGGCAGACGTTGTTCTGCCCTAAATATGGTCTATCTGCATACATTTTAATAAGCTTTTTCCGTCTAACCTCGCCCCCCCTCCCCCCTCTTCCCTTTTTCCTAATATTTTTATTCAATCCACCCTCCGTCTTTTTCGCTTCATCTACCTCTATCTTCGTCTCATTCTATCTCTTTCTCAGTCTCCTTCTTTCTTCTCTCAAGTTCTTCTGATTCTCCTTCATCCCTTATTGCCAGTCCAAGAGGGTGGTGTGTATTTTGTTCCAGTCCTATTCCCAGTCCCAGTCCCAGCCCACTCCGAGTTTCAGTCCCAGTCCTAGTCCTAATCCAAGTCCCAGTCCGTCTCTGGTCTACTTCTTGGAAAAAAGGAACGTAAATACTAATATAGGCAAATTTATATACCAAATTTCAGGCAAATCGAATAGGCCGTATGTAAATAGGTATGTGGGTATTATTAATTCATGTTTTAATTTCGGCCTCGCATACATATTTATCTGTTTTGCTAGGTTGATGCGACTAAATCGAATATTCCAATGAACTTTAGAGCTCTCGGCAACAGCTTTCATTTGATATCCATAATACACACACATTTTAGGGGTATCCGGGTCCATGTTTTGGTCTACATCTCGAGACCCTAGTCACTCAGCGGTGTAAAACTTACTCTGTATTATAGCACACATCAACAGCTTCAATTTGATACCCATAATATAAAAACACATTCTAGATGTATCCGGGTCCATGTTATGGCCTATATCTCGAGACTGTAGTCACCCAGCGGTGTAAAACTTACACTGTTCTAAAGCATAAATCCACAGCTTCAATTCGATACCCATAATGTCAAGACATATTCTAGGTATATCCGGGTCCACGTATTGGGCTATATCTCGAGACCCTAGTCTCCCTAAAATTATCCTGTACTATTTCATTTCATTTTATATCCTTATTGTATAAACACATTCTAGGCGTCAACAGTTTTCGTTTGTTATCCATATTCTATAAACACATTCTAGGGGTTCCCGGGTCCCCGTATTGGCCTATATCTCGAGACCCTAGTCACCCCAGTTGTATGAAAATAATCCTGTACTATAGCACTCATCAACAGTTTTCATTTGATATCCATATTGTATAAACACATTCTAGGGGTACCCTGGTCCACGTTTTGGGCTTTATCTCGAGACCCTAGCCTCCCAGTTGTATGAAAATAATCCTGTACTATAGCACTCATCAACAGTTTTCATTTGACATCCATATTGTATAAACACATTCTAGGGGTAACCGGGTCCACGTTTTGGGCTATATCTCGAGACCCTAGCCTCCCAGTTGTATGAAAATTATCCTGTACTATAGCACTCATCAACAGCTTTAATTTGATATCCATATTGTATAAACACATTCTAGGGGTACACGGGTCCACCTTTTGGGCTATATCTCGAGACCCTAGCCTCCCAGTTGTATGACAATTATTCTGTACTGTAGCACTCATCAACAGCTTTCATTTAATATATATATTGTATAAACACATTCTAGGGGTACCCGGGTCCACGTTTTGCTCTATATCTCGAGACCCTAGTCACCCGGGGGGTATGAAAATTATCCTGTACTATAGCGCCCATCAACAGTTTTCATTTGACATCCATATTGTATAAACACATTCTAGAGGTACCCGGGTCCACGTTTTGGGCTATATCTCGAGACCCTACCTCCCAGTTGTATGAAAATTATTCTGTACTATAGCACTCATCAACAGCTTTAATTTGATATCCATATTGTATAAACACATTCTAGGGGTACCCGGATCCACGTTTTGATCTCAAGATCCTAGACACGTAGCGAAAAAAAGGTAGACGATGGCCGATTCTCCGACCTACCCAATATGCTCACAAAATTTCATGAAAATCGGTTCAGCCGTTTCGGAGGGGTTAAGCCTCTAAAACCGTGACAGAAGAATTTTATATATTAGATAAATCAAAAATCGTTAAACCTATCGTAACAAAATTCGGCAGAGAGGTTGCCCTTCCTATAAGGAATCCTTTGAAAAAAAAAAAAATTTACGAAATCGGTTAAACACCACGCCCACTTTTATATAAAAGATTTTTAAAAGCTTCGCCAGTAATTGCACGCCTTTATAGAATATATTGTACTAGAGCGATTACGCTCAGCAGCTTATTAAAGAAATCTCACGATAGGGGGTCACCCTGTCTGTAACCTCGTTTAGTTTTGTATAGCTCGAAGAGATCATTCCTAAATCTGACTGAGCTGATGGTCTTGCTTAACGTCATTTTCCACAGTCGTATAAGTTTTGCGGGGAAATTAAATTCAGACATAGCGGCACATAGGCATATCCTTTTCGTGCTGTCGAAGGCGGCTTTAAAATCGACGAAGGCGTAATGTGCGTTTAGTTGAAATCCGGTCGGTAATAGATTGACCAGGTCTGAAGCCGCACTGATAAGGTCCAATCAGCCGATTCACGATGGGCTGCAATCTTTCGTTTAATATACTTGACAGGACCTTGGTTGTGATATTAAGTAGGCTGATTCCGCGATAGTTGGCAGGTGATCTAGTTCAAAACTTAGAATCTACGAGAGCAATATGAGGTTTACTTTTGTTCCAGAAAAGAAAACACCGTTAGATTCCAATCGTCGGGCAAGCAATCGTCCGACTATAAATTTTACATAGAAGTTGATGCATGCGCCTTACCAACTGTTCGATTTCCTATAGCGTATTCACTTGAGCACTTGCACAAAATGTGTTGTAGTAAGGCAGTTGTTGTTATGTTTGAAAGTGCAAATATACCATAAGCTTACAAGTATGCGATCAAGCTTCGCTGCGTAGATACGTACACCCATACGTCATTTTACAGGTATACGCAACGGTAGCAAGCCCAGGAGCGTACAGTGTGTCAAAGTGGTGAAATGTTTATCGCTTAAAACTGGAGTTACCCTAACTGGAGTCCCTTACCAAGAGCGTTATTCTTCGAAATGATACCTAGATTACTTTATACACCAACCTAGCAACACAAGCCGTGTGCTAATGCAGCAAAGGTGAGTTTTTTGAAAGGTCACTATGGTCTTCTTTGTCCACCAAGCTTCATTCTCATAACGGTTTCCTCAGAAGATCCAAAAAATATTATTCCGTTATGCCAAACTGGTTAGATAACGACATTTGCGAAAAGTTCTATAAGGAAACGTAACAGAGAAGGTATCCTTCATTAGTTAATGCCCTAATAATTGCAAATATTTTCCCCGTAAATTAAGCGCAAGAAAATAAAAGCCCTAAGTAAAAGCGTACTCATCTACCGGTTACCCCGTTCACAGTATGGTGAAGATATTTATTGCCTGGATGCTCTGCCATATCAATGCACTTGCTGATCTAAGGAGGATTAGCCAGCTGAACGTTTTCTGTTTGTCTTCCCCGTTTTGTTAGAATCAAGAGTAAGGCTTTGGGTCGCAAGTATCTTTATTGTCCTTCTTGTTTTGAGGAAGAAGCAATTGCAAAACCTTTTCACTGCATCTATGCCTCCTTCGAAAGAAACTTTGGAGCAATAGCGAAATTTTTGACTTTATTGCCCTTCATGTCATGAGATTTTCGGTCAGTAGTGTAACTTTTAACTTTGCTTCCGTTCCAAACTTGAGAACTGTCATTCACTATGAATTGTCTCCGAGCGATCCACATTAAAACGAGGCTTTTCAATATGTCGATCAACAACCCAGCGAAGAGCAAAGACTGTTGGTATACATTGCCTTGTAGGTGCGTTGCATCTGCAACCCAATTGTGCACCACATTTACATATGGGGAGTTCTGATAAGAATGTATATATATATATAGAGGAGACTTCGGAGAATCCAATTTCTTTACATAAGGTGAGGATGGTACAAAATTTCGACATGGTCCTATTAAATTGTTTTCGAGATAATGGTTCTACAAGTTTTGGGCTGTAAACATCGACGCATTCCCCAAAACCTTTACTAATACTTACTTACTTACTTACTTAATTGGCGCTTCACCGTCTAAACGGTTATGGCCGTCCAACAAGGCGCGCCAGTCGCTCCTTCGCTCCGCCAACCGGCGCCAATTGGTCACACCAAGGAAGTTTAAATCGTTTTCACCTGGTCCTTCCAACGGACTGGGGGCCGCCCTCTACCTCTGCTTCCATAGGCAGATTCTGATAGAAACACTTTCTTGGCCGGAACATCATCTTTCATTCGCATAACATGGCCTAGCCAGACCAGCCGCTGCGTTTTAATTCGCTGGACTATCTTGATGTCTGCGTATAAATCGTACATCTCATCATTAAATCTTCTTCGGTACTCGCCATCGCCAACGCGTAGAGGTCCATAAATCTTTCGAAGAAATTTTCTCTCGAACACTCCCGAAGCCGCTTCATCTGCTGATGTCATGGTCCATGCTTCTGCCCCATATAGCAAGACGGGTACGATAAGTGACTTGTAGAGCATGATTTGCATTTGACGAGAGAGGATTTTACTTTTCAATTGTCTACCTAGTCCAAAGTAGCATTTATTGGCAAGATTGATTCTTCGCTGGATTTCAGTGCTGATGTTGTTGCTAGTGTTGATGCTGGTTCCCAAATAAACGAAGTCTTTTACTATTTCGAAATTATGGCTGCCAACATTAGCGTGGTTGCCAAGGCGCATATGCGCTGACTCTTTGCTCGATGACAGCAGGTACTTCGTTTTGTCCTCATTCACCATCAAACCCATCTTTACCGCTTCTTTTTCCAGTTTGGAGTAAGCAGAACTAACAGCGCGGGTGTTTAGGCCGATGATATCAATGTCATCAGCATATGCCATAAATTGCACGCTTTTATAGTATATTGTTCCAGTGCGGTTAAGTTCTGCAGTTAGTATAATTTTCTCCAGCATCAAATTAAAGAAATCGCACAATAGGGGGTCACCCTGTCTGAAACCTCGTTTAGTTTCGAACGGCTCGGAGAGGTCCTTCCCAATTCTGACTGAGCTGATGGTGTTGCTCAGCTTCATTTTGCACAGCCGTAAAAGTTTTGCGGGGAAACCAAATTCAGACATAGCGGCATATATGCAGCTCCTTTTCGTGCTGTCGAAGGTGGCTTTAAAGTCGACGAAGAGGTGATGTGTGTCGATTCTCTTTTCACGGGTTTTTTCCAATTTTTGGCGCATTGTGAAAATCTGGTCGTTGGTAGATTTACCAGGTCTGAAGCCGCACTGATAAGGTCCAATCAGCCGGTTCACGGTGGGCTTCAATCTTTCGCACAATACACTTGAAAGGACCTTATATGCGATATTAAGAAGGCTGATTCCACGATAGCTGGTGCATTTTGCAGTATCCCCCTTTTGTGAACTGGGTAAAGAACACTTAGATTCCAACCGTCGGGCATGCACTCGTCCGCCCATATTTTGCTAAGAAGTTGCTACATGCGCTTCACTCCTCGCCGCCGTACTTGAATAGCTCCGCAGGCAATCCATCAGCGCCCACGGCCTTGTTGTTTTTCAATCTGGTTATTGCTATTCTAACTTCGTCATAATCGGGCGGGGGACATATATTCCATCATCATCGATTGTGGGATCGGGTTCTTAATCTCTGCGCGGTGAATTGCTGCCTCCATTTTGGAGAGCAGAGAAGTGTTACCTCCATAATCTAAGCCCTCTCTGGACATCGCTTCCCTTTTCAACTCACGATAGCGTTCACACACTTCTCTTGTTGTGCTCTCTTTTAACGTAGCCCTGTAGGCAGCTTCTTTTTTTTCGTTTGCAACGCGACATTCTTCATCGTACCAGTTTTTTTTCGTGGCCGCCGGTAACCAATTTTTTCCTCGGCGGCAGTACGAAGTTCTTTGGAGAGTTGCGACATCATTGGCAGTCTGTTGTGATTGAAGCTTTTGGACGTCTAGCTTTCCTTGTGTTTTTTTTAGCCGCGATGAGGAGGGTGCATATTTTGGCTGCAACGAGATAATGGTCCGAGTCGATGTTAGGTCCTCGGATCGTGCGCACATCTAAAACACTGGAGGCGTGCCGTCCGTCTTTTACAATGTGATCGATCTGATTGCGAGTATTTCGATCAGGAGACAGCCATGTAGCTTGATGTATGTTTTTATGCATGAACCTCCTGCTGGATATCACCATGTTTCGAGCACCGGCAAAGTCAATCAGCCTCAGTCCGTTAGGAGAAGTGTCATTGTGTAGGCTGAACTTTCCTACTGTAGGGCCAAAAACAGCTTATTTGCCCATCTGGCATTAAAGTCGCCAAGCACGACTTTTATATCATGACGGGGGCAGCGCTCGTATGTGCGTTCTAGTTTTTAATAAAAAGTGTCTTTCACCTCATCGTCTTTCTCCTCTGTCAGCGCATGGGCGCAGATGAATGATATATTAAAAAAATTTTGCTATTATTCGGATAGCGGCAAGACGCTCGTCCACAGGCGTGAACGCCAGAACTTGGCGACAAAGTCTCTCTCCCACCACGAATCCGACGCCGTAACTACGCTTATTCGTATGGCCACTCCAATAGATGTCACAATTTTTGATCTTCTTCCTCCCTTGCTTCATCCAACGCATTTCTTGGATGGCGGTGATGTCAGATTTTGCTTTGACGAGGACATCAACCAGCCGGGTATCTGCACCAGTCCCATTCAGGGAGCGGACGTTCCAGGTGCATGCCCTCAATTCATTGTCCTTCAAACGTTTGCCATGGTCGTCATCAATAGAGAGTGTATTTATCCGAGGCTTGTTGTTATATTTCATTGGAGTATGATTTACGTGGCGGGTCCCAAGCCAAGCGCACAACGCGCTAAGCGGGGGTGAAAATATTACTTGCACGTTTATATAGCGAGCCGCTTGCTCCAAGACAGACGCCCGCTTGCAGCCGCACCTAGAGGTGTGCAGACGCTGCCGATGAGATCTCCCCCGGCCAGCCCTTAAACCGATTATGTCAGAGTGGCCTAGCCAGGTTGTCGCCTTCATGTTTAGCGGCTACCCAGAGGATACTTGGCCGCTAGCGACCGGCAGTAGTGAGCTGCTTGAACCGCATGCAAAAGAATCGCTCTGGCCATTCCCAGATGAATGACAGCCAGAAGCTTTCCCCACTTTCGTTGACTTCAACACACGGCTCCACCCCTCCCCAAAACCTTGATTAATACGGACTTGTTATTTGCTTTCCTTAACAACAAGTTGGGCAAGTAAGGTGACTATGGCGGGCAAATTCGATGAATGACAGAGGTTTCCAACATCAAGGCAAACTGTGCAGTAAACATAATGATTAAATTTAGCGGAAGCTCTGCAGATCAAATACCTCGCCAAACAAATCGAACCACTGTAACAGCAAAATTTGTTTGACCATTCCTTTACTGAAGCGGCAAGCCACTTTGGTCCATAGCTCCATCTTGGGCATAATAAGTATGAACACATTTTTTCACTTTGCATTAATTACCGAAGAAGGGTTCATTATGTGGGCACCCTGCTATGCGCGCCATCATTTATCAACAATTATGCATGCGGTTGACGTCAAACTAGTTGTTACCGACGAAGTTGTATGGACGACAATCCAGTTCGGCAATTTCAGGATGTCATCGGCTAAGATTTCGTCAGTTGATGGTACACTGATTGGGTTGTTATATATGTAAGTACCAAGGTACCGTACTATGCATGTAAGAATGCTCAATTGGCTGTATGAAGTGTCGCATTACCAGTGTTCATTGTCGCGATCGTGGCGCGCAAAATGATCATACAATGATGCAGGAGCACGTTTTTTTTCCTATGAAGAGCGTTTTGCAGCAAGCGTGATGATTGTTGTAAATTGGAAGCTCGCAAGTTGATAATCAATAATGCCGACACGCACGCTAAATAATTTGAAAAAATGTTTGTGCACGGGCGTAGACAGGAGGGTTGTGAGAGGCGATCCCCTCGTTAGACTCTACAGGTGCTTTCTTTACATTTGAAGTATAGTGGTGTCTAATGGAGTATGATTAAGCACACAAGCTAGATCAAGCGCTCTGTACTTAAGTGCAAGAAATTTCACAAATCTTCATTTCTTTACACAGAGAACATTGGCGGATCTGGGTCCTTAGTGGCACCTTTATTTGATGTATCCATATTGTTGAATCAGATTATATTTTGTGCTTACCTGGGCTCACATTTTAATTAGAACGCCTGTTTGAGCTGCACTTGAGGAAAAGGACTCCTAGAATTCCATTGTAGGCGTCGCGTGCCTCTTGTTAGAGAAATTGTATGTAAACGGCTCTCTATTCGAGTGTAAGACGAAACGAGGGCGTCCTTAGAGCCTCTATCTGCGTTTATAGACACCTAAAGGCAGTTGTTAACAAAACCCTACATGTGCTATCAAAATTGCCTTAGCTGGCTTAAAAGATGAGGATGCTCTGATTAAATGTACTAACACAATTTAACGCGAAATAAATGTCGCAGCAGAGTGGAAGGTTCAAAAGTGAAAGTGTGCAGAGGCACGCTTCGGGAGTGTATACTAGCTCTTCTACTTTGACTTGTCTTAAAAAACACGCCTCTATTGAAGCTAGAGCCACCGAGTGGCTGGCTGCATAGCAGACCAGGCAATATTGATCAACGGTAATGGCTTCCACGACTATCTGATCACGGTCACCAGGTGAGTTCAGCGGATTTGATGTTAGCCAATATAAGACGGGACTGGTTCTTTTTATAAGGATATAAGACCGCTATTTGAACTTCATGTATTTGAGGAGTATCGCTGCTATTGTATGATAGGGCAAAGTATTCAAAGACGTCAGATTTTCCTGGATCCCTAATTCAAAGAGCTAGGATAGCCGCTAGCATTGTGCTGCAGAAGACGGGCTATCGATATGAGCTGAGGACTACATCCAGTATTGGTATATTGGAACGCTAAGGAAAAAGCGAGCTTTACCGAGCGGTTAGTGTCAGTACAACAATTATAACTGGTTCGTGCAGAATAGCAATCTTAGGTGAGGATACATCCGGTAAATATTGCATACAAGGCGGCTGTGGCCTGGTTGCTAATCAGGATTCATCACAAGATGCTCTATCGGTAACTGTGCTCTATGTAAGCTAATCACTTTCTCAGGAGATGACTAGGGAGAGTGTTTTGTGCCAGAAACTTGATGCAAACCATAAGTATAAGCTGACCGACCACTCTAACGGCTTCCAACCGAAAGTTGTCACGGAGCTATAACGATTAGACAATTTGACATAAACTGGGGTAGCCAAGAGCATCTTAACGCTCTCAGTTCGGCAATGGTGGTGGTCTGGTAGTTTTCAACTCATGTGCGATTATATCTAATTATTTTGGGAGTAAGATCATCTTGGTCCTAAGCCGTATCAGCATGACCGGAAGCTAATAACAGGCGGTCTGCTGAAGTGGTGGGTTAAACGAGGTTACTCTATAATTTATGACTGGGGTTTCGAAGAGTCAGAGTCCAATGGCAGTTTCGTGCTAAAACACTTTTAAATCCTTCAAACTGCATAGAAGATGATGAGATAATATCTTTACTTCACGCTTGACTTACAGGTTTTGCAAAAACTTTGCCAAAAGTATTTGGTTCTTCATTTGGAATTTGAAATATCTCAACAGGGTGTACTTCATGTTTTTGAATCAATAAAGGCTCTCCTTGATGGCTTTAGGGACTTTTATCGTTGTGGATAGTCCTTAGTCTTGTTCGCCATAATGTAATCAAACCCCCTACTTCAATGAGCAACAACTCACTCGCCAGGGCCTCGCATTCCATTTGTAGGGGTCCGCCCCTATTGTATGAAGGTAGAGTGAACGCCTAGGCTAGGTTGAACTGTCCGGTCAATAAAGACCTTACATAGACTGAATGTGTCCATAGTATAGGTGCCAGGACTTATGTTATGGAATAACTACGTTCCTTGGCATCGTGAGCCTTAAGTCTCCTCTGTTCAAAGATATGAACCACTTTACGAGTCTAATAGCGTAGCTTTGCACGTGATCTTAGAGATTTTGCAGCCCCGCGCTTTTTTCTACGCCTTTCCTGTTTGATGGATCACATACAGCTCCTCACTTACTTACTTAAATGGCACTTAATCGTTTAAACGGTTATGACCGTCCAACAAGGCGCACCAGTCGCTTCTTCGCTTCGCCGACTGACGCTACGCAGTTCCAGTCTTCTCTTAATTTCTCCCATACGGATTGGGACGTCAATTGTTACGGAGAGTGTTGCACCCTCCTTTGACAACTCATCGGCCTTTTTGTTATAGCGTATAGATGTATTGTCCTGTCTAAGAGAAGTTTTTCCAATGCTGTGTAAGACTCTTGCCTTAATCGCCGCCTGACTATCAATATATATATATTGACGCGACTGCAGTTTAAACACGCTTCCTCCAGAATTTCTGCTGCTTTCTTCACGCTGCAGTAGAATCTACTTATTTCTAGATCAACGCAGTAAACAGCAGACCCGGCCCCTTTCCATTAATTTTGAACCCTTCATTCGATTAATTTGAACACTTGTGCACGCCTGCTTGTCATTGAATTATTCTGGGAGGTTTTTCAGTTATCCCTTGTCAGTTTTAGTTTAGATACAAACCGGTTTCGGCTTTGTGCCATCGTCGGGGCTGAATTTTGTTCTCCAACGGATGACGAAAAATCGTTTCATAATAATTCTAACTTGGCATGGGTTCGTGGAGGTTTGCGAATACAACATCAATATATTTTATAACAGGTTTTCTGAGTATAGTTGTCGTTGTTGTTTTTACGATGAATACTCTCCCGAAGATTTTGAGGCGAGGCAATACACGCGTAGTTCGATAGTTTAAAATACTTTGGAAGGAGCAGAGTCTACGGTATATTATGCTCTACTGGAAATAAACAAGCTGTAAAGGAACTGAAGCGTTTTTCAGGTGGATACCAAGCATACATTAAGGCAACAATATCGCAAAGCACAACATCTAAAAGCGTGTTTGGGTGCAAGCAATCTCTGAAAAGAATCGGGGTAGGGAGAAGCGTACATCTATATTGGGTCCTAAGGCATATGGAAAAGGAAAAGGCGTTGTGCTAGCTAAACCGGACGCATCGCCCGAAGCTTGTACCGTAGAGGTCGCAATAAGATTGGGCGACATTAAAAGAAGGTGAGAGGTGCACATGATCGACCAAGCAGGAAAGGCATAAACCAAGGACTAACGAAGTTACTATTATTATTAAGAAGAGGGGACTGCAGGCTGATGATGGCTATTCTGACTGGGCACGACATTCTGGCGTCAACTGCTTTTAAATTAGGACTTGTCAGTGATAGAAAATGTAGGAAGTGCGGGTTGGAAGGGGGAAACGGAGGAACACGTTTTGTGCTCCAGCTTTACGCACGCAAGGTTAAGACTTTAGCTATAAGAAGTGGCACAGCTATCACATCTAAAAACACCAATTATCATAGTGTGGCGAATGTCAGCATCACTATGCTATTAGTAAATAATGACAAAAAAAAAACAGAAGCCCTGCACATGTGCGCATACAAGGCGACGACGAATATCTCACATACACATATGTAGTCATCAGCTGAATGCAGAAGTTATTACTCACACATACACACGCATATACCTAAATTACCAAGCAGGAGATACAACAGTTCTAGAAGTTGAAACGTCTAGACCTTGGGAGAAATATGCGGACGATGCAACAGAGAGTATAAAAGCAGCGCAAGCTGAGGAATGACTAATCAGTTTGATTTGAACACGGTTTTAGTTTTGAAATGAAATATAATTGTGAAGTACTACTCCCAAAGTAGTCTAATAAATACCATTTTGCAATACTGAATATTGGAGTTATTTATTCGACAGTTCAGAGATTCGAACGTTAGCAGAGGGTGTATAAATAATCAGGAATCCCCCAACAATCGTTACAAAAGGTTCTAGAAAGCTTCTAGTATTTGCCAAGATAATGGAGTTATGGCGGCCACCGTGGTGTGATGGTAGCGTGCTCCGCCTACCACACCGTATGCCCCAGGTTCACACCTCGGGCAAAGCAACATCAAAATTTTAGAAATAAGGTTTTTCAATTAGAAGAAAATTTTTCTAAGCGGGGTCGCCCCTCGGCAGTGTTTGGCAAGCGCTCCGGGTGTATTTCTGCCATGAAAAGCTCTCAGTGAAAACTCATATGCCTTGCAGATACCGTTCGGAGTCGGCATAAAACATATAGGTCCCGTCTGGCCAATTTGTAGGGTAAATCAAGAGGAGCACGACGCAAATTGGGGTTATTTTATAACAAAGGTTCTATTTTCTGATAGCGGTTTTCAGTTTGGTCGTTCAGCAAACTTCTGGTAGTACTATGAACTTATAACCCCCTATTGGCGGAATATTGACCACACCCCTGTGTGTCTATGGCTTAGTTTTTGACATAAATTTCATATGTGCAAATATATTCTGTTGCATGATTAAGTAAATGATTGCTCCTGCAGGCTGAATATATTGTGACTCGAAAAATGCCTAAAAGACTCAAAGACTCGCTTCAAATTAATGCGTTCATTTAACTACTCTTTCTAATTCGCATGCACATTTTCCGATTTTGTTTTCATATAATTCTTCGCTTTTGCTCTTGTAGTCCATACATGAAACGTATTGTATGTAAATCAAAAATTGCTTTTAGGTTAATATAATTTTGAAGAAAGTTTTTTTCAGAGCTTAACTCGGCTGCTGTGCCAATTTGTGGTATGTTGCGTGCCCTGTTTGCAGCAAACTTGACCCGTGTGTCGGTGTGTGTGTGTTCACTTAGCTAACGGTGCAAATCGAATTGATTGCTATAGCCTGTGCTCTAAATTGTACCATCAATCTGTATTTATTATCATCTATCGTCTGGAATTAGAAGTACGAAACTATAAGGCATTTGCTGCACGCAATGTTTGGTCAAAGCCAGTACAGTAAAGAGGGTTATGGCAAATTCTTTGAAAAAAAAATGTAAATATTGAAGCACAGAATTGGGGGAGAATGCAACATGCAACAACATACTAAATTTAATAATCAAATTATGCAAATTATTTCTTATTTTTGATTGGGATTCTTGTGAATATTTATTAGAGTCAAGCTTAGTGTGAGGAAAGAAAAAGGAAAGGTAAACGGAAATTTATCTTCCATCATCCGACGGTGGTGAAGTGAAAATAGCAATACTTTAGAGAACAGAGAAGTGGAAGAAACCGGATTGCCCTCCGAGCTAATCAAGTATGACGACGAAGAGGGAGTAAACCACTTGATCACGCCTATGAAGTTGACGAAGCCAAGGTTAGGTTTGATTGAACTGGCCGGTACATATGACTTAATGAATCCGTAGTGTTACTAGTTTTTCTAGCGACCAAACTGAAAAAGCCTATTAAAAACCAAGACGTATGTCATAAAATAACTCCGTATTCTCGCTGCTTCTAGATTTGTCAGCCATATCACTCTTAATAGTTGGAGTTTTAGCCCGGCATGCGCAGGGCATGAGCAAAAAACGTGCTCGGTCGTTTTCTCCTCCAACCCGTTTCTACATTTGCTTTCACTGACCAACCTAATTTAAAGGCATTTGACGTCAAAAGGCAGTGTCCAGAGAGAGCACCCATCATGAGTCTATAGTCCTCACTTTTTAATAACAGACCTATATATGATCTTCGACACTACAGCCCGCGCTTGGGCGCACACCTTGCCCGCTTGGTCTATCATGTGTACCTCTCACCGTGTCTCAATTTCGCTCAATCAAATTGGGACGTCTACGGAGCAAGCTTCGAAGGATGCGCTCCATTTAGCTAGTACATCTGCTCTTGCATTCCCACCTATTCGTATATGCGCTGGGTCCCAGTATGGATATTTGCTCTTTCTGCCCCGATTCTTTTAAGGGATTGCTTACAAGCTGCGCTTTGCGAGATTATTTCCTAAATTGCTGCTTGGCTGCGAATATAAAAGTTGACACCTACGCAGTTTAAGCAATTTTCTTCCAGCGTTTCTTCTGCTTTGGTAACGGCTACTATTTCCGCCTGCAAAAACACTACAGTGTTCCGTCAGTCTTCAGGATCTGTTTATTTCCTGATCGACGTAGTATACCGCAGACCCCACACCTTCCGTTACTTTGGAGCATTCGGTGTACACGTGTATCGCCTCGTCCGCCATATGGACACCCTTGTGCCAACCACCTACCTCTATTGTTGATCGGAGAGCCCCTTCGAAGCGCAGATAAGGGACCAGGTAATCAGTGTGTTCTCTAATTGATAACGCTATATTATTATGGCCGTATGGTCTGTGCTCAAGCTGCCCCGACGAACTGGTCCTCGTTGTAGTTGCAACGCTATGTCAGTTAGTTGCCAGGTTGGCTATGTTGTCAGCAGGTGGAATGTTCAGAATGGCATACAGTCCAGTCGTCGGGGTTGTTTTCGGGACTTCCGTAATGCCAAGCATTGATAGCCTGCATACCCCGTCTATTTTTTTAATGTAAGCTCTTTTTTTGTGGTTATCTACCAAACAAGGACTACATGGTATAGGATAGGATAAACTCCACGTACATACCAGCATTATTTACATTTTATGGAGGCCTTCTTCGCTCTCCCCAGTATAGTGCAGTCGTCGGGGTTGTTTTCGGGGCTTCCGTAATGCTAAGCATTGATAACCTGCTCCTTAGAGCTTATAGCAAACAGCTCATTTACTTACCATCGGGGAGGTATGTTTCAGGATTGACATATCTTAAGTGAGCCTTGAAAAATTGTCAATGCGACCTTCATTGCTGATGCCCGTAGCAGCTTTTTCCCGTCGTTTCTTCTGAGAACATTGAAGCATCTGACGGATTTGTAAATACAGGCCAGGCTCCGTCTGGGGTTTCAATTAACAATGCATTATTTCTGTACTAGAGCATTTAAAATGCTCTCCTAGCAAAATAGAATTGATACTTTATAAGACTCCTGCTTTGAGGACTCCCTATATTGGGAGAGTACTGTTAGTATATTCTGATAGGGACTAGTTTGAACAGGACACTGTTCTGGGTACCAACTATGGAGGACTGAAAGTTCTCGGTTACCTTTTACTTTTGCAGGGACTTATTGGAAGGTAGTCAAGCCAATTCCTTCCAATGGAGCACAATCAAGAAGGCAAACACTACGAACATATTAGTGTTAGTAAAACGAACCACGCTGTTTGATATCAGCACTACATTAACAGCAATACCTACCTTGGTTTTGACTGTCATGCTGAACGTACGGACATCCGGGTGATATTGCGGGTAAGTCGTCTGCTGTCAGGTCGTTAGTTGGGTTTCTTAATGTTGTTGATTGTTCGGGCATTCCACCACAGCACACATACCATCTTCGACTTTCTCCCACGCAGCACAACTGCTTTTTTTTTCTCGAAAGAGGACTTTTCTGGGGCATTGGGACTAGTTAAGTGCTTAACAGGTGGGTTAAAATTGTGTGGAGTGTTTTTTTAAATAGTCGGTGTAACCAGCAATATAAAGGTGCTCGAATACTCTAGCGGCCTTTAAACGGAAGTTTCTGGATTAAGGAGGATGGCATGCTAGCAGCGGATAGCTAAAAGGCTTTTAAAGAGCTGAGCTTTTAAAGAAATGTGCTGCGATTGGGATTTCTTAGCCCATATGGGTACATGGTCACTTGTGGCCTGCTTCTGGGCTGATTGGGGTCAACTAATCTATGCACTGTGGTATTATGCTGTCCGAAAGTGGACAGGAGACGATCAACCGAGGTTATTGTGCTCACCAGGACTTGGCAACTTGAATCACCGAAGTATTTACTCGAAAGGAGAACGATGCCGATTTTGTAAACCACTTCAGTTTACGCCACTGTTGTCCTATATCGTATCACAACGGAGCTTAAAGCTGTCTAAAAGACTCTGTTAAAATTGACTTAACCTTCTGCCTCCGCAAAATATTTTTTTTATTTTCGTGAAAAGAGGAAATGCTTTATGTACTCATCGGGCTGCCCTAAGCCTTACTGCAAAACTCACCGAGTGGATGACCCGTTGCTTCTTTGAAGGGCTCCTACTAAAACCGAGCCTCTCACGGGATTTGCAATTCCTCATACGTGGGCCCGCATTAAGCGTTTCATTGGGTACGGGGGCGCGCTGCGTAAGCTCCATGGCTACTCTTAGCAGCTGAGCATCAATTTCGTTTGCTGAGAAAAACTATACGCCTCATATATCAGCTGAATGTAACCCAGCTGTCATTAAGACAGGTCATGGTTTTGATAGGTCACCAAGTATCTCTTCTACCCTCTTTCGTTATTGGGCATAGTGTTCGCAATCAAAGACGGTATGGCGTACATGATCTATATTATCACAGTACAGTCAGTGCGGTATTTTACCCTTCCCAATCTGTGGAGGTATTTACGGAAGTAGCCGTGCCAAGTTAAAAAGTGATTGAGGTAAAAGACAACCTCTCCGTGTGGTTACTTCAACTATACGCTCAGTTTGAAAATTAGTTCTCGGCTCAACTTGCCTGCAGTAATGCTGCTCTACTGCAGCTGTAAGCGTCGGATCGATTCTTCTTTCGCCTGCGTGATTACAACATCTCTACTCGCTTCTATTCTGTTGTCGCATAATGCTTTTCTCTCTTCAGCGAAAAGACATATCGGTGAGGAATTACCTGCGCAAAAACAAGAACAGCTTCCGCAGAGTCGATGTGGGAGCTGAAGTCACTCGCAGCGCCTCTATACATTAGACCGCGGTGAGTACTGTCGGTAGTTGTTTTCTGTGTTTCTTTTCATCCACTCTAGTTTTAGCACCGTATGAAAGTATAGAATCCGAGGCGGATGCAAGCACCTGTTTTTTACATATCTTCGGGCCTCCTGTGATTGACATTAAACAACTAAGTTTCGCCATAGTCATCTCCTATGTATCCGATAAGGTCTGTTTACTATCTAGGCTCTCAGGTAATCCCTTATGTATAGTAGCAGGTACTGCGGCACCCTCAAAAAGCGTTCTAATCTCTCAGGCAAACCGTCCTACCTGGATGAATTAAAAGCTTTCTTGATGCCTAGCGTGACCCATAAGACTACCGGTCTTGTACGTTGGTATGCTGTCTCGGCTCTCTTGACTGTGTGTTTATCACTTCTGCAATGGCATCTATTGTGGAGTTCTCTCTCCGCAAACCCTGCTGCCGGCGAGATAATCCTCGGCCGTTCTGATTTGCTGTCATGAGGCGTTTTTGATTCATTAGATCAATGTAATGTAATCTCACAATCCTTTAAGTTATACGCAAACATCAGATTATATATAATCATCTGGATTATGAAAGCCGAATAACGTATTTCCAAATCGAATGTAATCTTTATTAACAAACATATGGGTTCCGATCTTGGCTGATAGGCATACACAAAGCTACCTTGATAGCAAGCACATTCAGTACATACCTTCTGTCTTCCCTGCTCAGATGTTCAATCGTGTTTCACATACGTCCATGCGGTGAGTAATGGAATGTTTAGTTGAAGGGAAATATATTTGCTTATGTATTACGACATGAGGACGGTTGCTATATAAAGACGCTGGTTCAATGTGTTTTTCTTCGGTGTCGGTATATTTGTAGTGACATAAATTTATGACAATCACCGCATCACGAAAGTTTCTTAAGCCCTATAGTGTGGATAGTAACTTTGTGCTATTGAACGCCCCACGTACTTGTGGCGGGTGGCTGGTGGCTAAAATCAGACTTACTTACATGGTTAACATGGTTGTAAACACGTGCAGTGATGCTTCCGATTGTGATCGCCAATGAGCTGATCATCGGCTAAGATGGCAATAAGAAGGCAATGCGAGTGATACAAATGGCGTTGGTGATGATGATGATGATGCGCATGCGCAAAAGCTAAACAGCCGTTGGTCATAAACTACTAACAGTAGGTAAGTATGAGGTGATATCATAAATTATTGTTGTTCAACAGAAATATACTGCTTTACATGCCCATATACATATGCAAACATATGACTAGATGGTTTTTAAAGCATATGCTTCCATGCATGTACATATGTACTTATTTATGCGATGAGACAAAGTAAATGTCGAGCTTCGCTTCTAAATAAAATTGGCTAGATGAAAATCTTTGACTCTATTATTGATTTAGTGAAGTTGTAGTTGTAAATTGTAAATTTGTGTTATATTACACAACCAAGCCATATGAAGTAAATTTTTTAGCAATATCTGGGTCCGCTAGCAAAAGGTCAAAGAGAACCCTTGTCTCGAATATTTCAATTTTGAGCAGCATATCATTTGAGTGGCTTGGGAATACATCCTTTCATACCTCCCATGTAGTGCAGCCCTAATTGTTGTGTGATAATTTTACATCTGTTGCTCGAAATCTAGTGCATTCCGTTAGCATTTTTAATCAGTTAAATCTGATTCAGTGTTGCCCGGCATCGCGTCCATAGTTCCTGTCTGTTGAAAATTTCAAACCACGAGAAAGATGTGATAGATTGAAAAGTTATCATTTCCAACCAGCTCACAAACTTCTACTTTGGTGCTCGCAGTCACGTCTATTCCGACATCAATACCAATACTGTTTTTTTTTTACAACGAAAGAGGGATGATAGATTGTAAAGTAATTATTTGTAAACCTGTCGACAAACGTTTACTATGGTGCTCAGTATCCCGTCGATCCCGACTTCATCATCAATACAATTCTGAAGTTACGTGAACTGCGTAGCGTCGTTGAACTCAATAAAGAAATTCTGTAAACCTGACCGAAACTTAGTTTGCCTACATTCAAAAAGTTAGAATCGCTTCATATATTCTCTCACTATACCATTCTCGTCTATGTTAACCTCCATTTTTAAATGGTTTTATTTAGCTTGACTTAACAGGGTGGCTGGCAGGCTGGCACGAATTGAAATTTAAGTAATTTCCCGATAAGCTACAAAAGCTTGAAACTTGGAATATAGTTCAGAACCCGATGACAATGCAATAATATTGTTACGAATATTAACAACGCTAACGGGTACTGTCATCTCTAAGCCGATGTTAAGAGTGACTTATATGCACATCCATAAATCAATCATTATGTATCTATATAAACGAATCACTCATTATGTCTACACATATGTACGTACACGCAGCGGAGAAGCAACGCACAAACACATGCAGATATCTTATCTGAGATGCTCCCAAAAGTATGCAATTGTAATTGTGGAAGTGTCGCTCACAATACACGCGCGAGAGCTACACTCGTGCATCTGTAGTTATAATTATATACCAGCAACTAAGTAAATTCTGGAAGCGCCTAGAAGATGCAACGAGGAAATCACACAGTATAAAAGCAGCAACAGTAGAGGCGCGATAATCAGTTTTGATTAAGCACGCTATCAGTCGAGCAATAGTAGAGTTATTTATTGCGAAGTACTTTAATAAAGGCCATTTTGCATTATTAAATGTTGGAGTTATTTATTCAACAGTTTAGTGATTCGAACTTAGCAGAAGGTTGCATATAAGAGGATTTGCAGTAAATTCGTTACAATATATAAAAGCTCGTATTTGTGGTCCGATTTGGTTAATATTTGGAACACATAATACAAACATGTATAGAAAGCGACATATGAAAAAATCGCCGCCAGTTGTCAGGAAAGGGTCATTGTAATAATGAGTCACTAAATGAACTAAATAGAATGAGAAATAATAGGCAATTAGATAAAGACTAAAAACTTGAAAATAAAATAATTAAAAAAAAAAACTTTTTAAGTTAAACGTTTCTATTGAAAATAATACTTACATGAAGTAATAATAATACTAAAAGCTAGAAAATAATTAGGTAGGTCCTAGGTACTAGTCATCACACTCATCATCAATCTAGGCCGTTGATCAGAAAATTTAATAAAAGTGTTGGACGCGTGAAATTTCTAAAAATGTCAGGCATAACATACCTTATTAAGGTTCAGTTGGTCTTATACATATCTGACTATCAATAGCAATGTTATTCAATTTGTCTCCCTCCAAAGCCCACTTCCACTTCAACTCTTACTCTCAACTCCACTCCCAATCCAATTATCACTCCCATCCCCGCTCTCACTTCTACTCCTCCACCTACTCCCATTTCAAATCAAACTCCCACTTGAAATTCAATTCCCAATCACACTCCCCCTCTAAATCACACTCCAATGCTCACTTCCACTCCAACTCCCGCTATAAGATTTGATCAACCTGCAAAGACTCGAATGCACCTACTATTTCTTTCTACTATCTCCGGTTGAATAATGTGCTATGTTTAAGCAGACAGGCAACTCATTGCCGCTTTGTCAAAAGCTGTTTTGAGGCCTTAAAATATATTTTGCATGACAACTATTTTATTGCTTTTTTTCTTCACAATATATCGTATCGTGGGAGTTTGGTTTATGGTAGATTTACCACGCAGAAGCCGCAGGTGTTGGTGGGTTGGTATTTGTGTTTTGGCAGCACGGTGCAAGCATGAACTGCATTGGACTGATGTGTGGAGGACCCGGAGTTAATGACACAATCACAAATCTGCTGATAAGGAAAAGTCTCCGTCAGCACTACGATAAGATCCTGCACCAACTCAGCCGTTTGATCCAGATAAGCACAAGTAGGTCTTAAGCCTAATCCGGTGAGTTGGTAGGTGCCTTAGCTATGGGGCCCATTAAAATCGAAAACACATACACATGACATGAAGCATTAGGAAGAAGAGCAGTTTCCTAAACCGCACTAGTGTGAGACAGAGAGCGCTCAGTAGTGGGTGAGTTTTGGTTGGATCAGAGTGCTTCGGAACGAAAAGCGCCAGCGGTAGTAATGGATCAGCAATAGTTGAGCACCAGCTGAAAGGTCGTATAGAAGACAGCTAAGCAACGGCATAGCTGTGACCAACAGCAGAGCTACAGAGAGCGTAGCAGCTCAATAGGGGTGACGAGGTGTTAACAGAGGGAGATATAACAGGCTATGCTATTCCTGATGCTTGTTGTCTGAAACGAGATCTAAGAGGTTGCGGTTAGGAAAAACATAGTTGGTGTTTGAATGGAAGGCCTAGTTAAACTAACCTGGACTTTTGAGGAAGATCACTGCAAAGAAGGAAACTGCTTCCTTAAGTACATAGTCACTCAAAAGAAGTATAGACTCTTAGCACTCAGTTGGCCCAAAGGCATTGTTTCCAATCTATTAGTTGAAGGGTACTATAGGAACTTTATTACCCTTTCGCTGAACAACCCTCACCCTGGAATGGAAGAATTTTCACGAATGTATTTACTCTCTGGCGGTACACAGATTGTGCTGCCATCAAACTACTGGCGATCTTTGAAAATAGTTAGGCAAAACCATCCTCCTACTAGCACAAATCTATGTGAGCCCACTAGACTAAGAGCGTAAGAAAAGATTTGTAAGCCTGTCATACAGAATGGCTGATGGTATCTTTGATCTCATTTCGGAAGAGAGAAACTGCAAGAAATACATAAAACACATTTCCTGACTTACAAGTGCTGCACATAGCTACACATCGAGAAATTGATGAGTGACATGGCGATTACTTCAACTGTCATTGCGTACTTGGACTTGGCTCCAAGTACATATCTATAATGCGTGTGTGGCAATTAATCATTACAGCAAATCACCGCGAGAAACTGGTTGCTGTTGCTGCTGATCAAGGCACTGAAGAGTTTGGCATGCGAACAAGTAGATCTTTCCATGCAGTAAGACACTAAAGAATCCACAATAACTACGTGTTTACAGCAAGAATTCTCCGGCAAATCAAGGAAAAACGAGACTGGAAAGAAAAAAAATGAGAAAAGAGGAGAGAAACGGAAATATTAGTAGTCAAAATCGAAGTCATAAACGAAACTGGGCGGCGTGTAATTTATTTGTAATCGAAGTGTAAACGGTATGTTATCGATTAGTAATCAGTTTGCTAGAGAGTTGTGGTATAGACGAGCTATCGATTAATAATCGAAGTGTCATAAATATGTTATCGATTACAAAGGGTTGCTGATTTTTAATCGACGAATTATGGGGTTGTTATCGAAAAATTGTCGATATATTATTGAAAAGCAATCGATTATTTACAGCAATTTTATCGAAATGCTACCAAAAGTTATCGATACGTTATTAAAAACTCATATATTCTATCGAAAAGTTAGCGAATCAATGCTGACGAGTTATCGATTATTTATCGACAAGTTATCACAAAGTTATGCATTTGCTGTCGACAATTTATGAAAGTGCCATCAATTTGTTATCGGGATGGTATCGATTTGTTAACGAAAAACTATCGACTTATTTTCAAACAGACATCGAGTTGGTATCGGGTTAAAGGGATTTTTATCAGCATGTTACCGATTTATTATAGACGACTCATCTTTTTTTTATGAAACTTATGTCTTCAGCCTACGCAGCTGCAGTTTCTGCTTATTCTGATGGAAGGCTGAAACCTAAATGATGTTCCAACTGTCACTTTGACGATGAACTGTCTCTGTGTTTTTTAAAATATGAGCTTGTAACGTCTTGGGTAGTCAGCTTTTGGAAGTAGTCCATTGAATCATGAGAATGGTATAGTAGGACACCCCCAGTGGAAAAAAAGACAACTTGTTTGCCGGTTAGGTTTTTGCTTCATACTAAATCTAAGTCAATTTGACTGCTGGGTTAAGAAACTCAAACGGACTATATCGCCAGTTTTATATACGCTTAAATTGCTAGAAAGTTCGCGGATACCTACACTACGTTGTCAGTTTATTAGCCCACCAGTTTGTCGATCGCCGCCCTTTTAGTTTCTTGTCATTTAACGCCTGAGGCTATTCGGAAGCCTATTTTGCCTACACTTATCGACGTCGAGATACATTCATAGGTATGTAAGAGTATAATGTAGATTCTACATACTTATATAAGACAGTATGCATTGGCTAGTGTAGACTTCATCTTAAGGTAAGTCTATAAAATAGCCGATTCGGCTCAAAACTTCTAGTTTAGTTGAAACTGTTCAACTCAAAAGATGATTTTCTCAACCAAAATGGACCCGTAGGTTACGTTAGGTTGACCTGGCCATATTGAAATTACAACTTGTTCAGCGACCAAATAGAAATACCTATTGGCAAAACCAAAATTTCTCTACAACCCAGCTTAATTGCTTCCTCAGATTCTAATAGCTTTGCACCACTAGTAGACGTCCCAATCCGAAAAATCAAGAGAAGACAGGATTTGCATATGATCCATCAAGCAGGAAAGGCGTGGACAAAAGCGCGGGGCTGCAAAATTTCTAATATCACGTGCAAAGCCTACGATATTAGACTCACAACAAAGTGGCTCATATCTCTGAAGAGAGAAGACTTAAGGCTCACGATGTGCATACTGACTGGACACTGCCTTCTGGCGTCACATGTTTATATGTTAGGCCTCGTCAGTAACAGCAAGTGTAGGAAGTGTGTGTGTGTTCTGCGCTCGCCAGGTCAAGGCTCCAGCTATTAGGGGCAGCAGAGTTGCCAGATCTCGAGGCAGCAATTAAGCTGCGACTTAGAAAACTGCTAGTATTTGCCAAGAGTACGGAGTTATTCTATAAAATATGTCCTGGAACCTGATTGGGGTGCTTTCGTTCGGTCGTCAAATTCTGGTAACACTATGGACACATTCTGTATGTGTGAGGTCTTTATTGACCGGCCAGTTCAACCTAACCTACACCCTAGTAGCACATGAACATGGAACATTATCAACCATTTCTTCCTGTAATCCACCCTTCCTACATCTACCTTAACTGCAGATGGACCAGTCACGTCATCCCATCCTAGTAAATTAGAAGAAACCCAAACTCTTTGCGACAGTTTTTGTAAAGCCCCGAGCCTTTTTCACATTTTACTATGTGGTTACTAAGCGGGCTGGTTTGATTGCGGAATTTTCGCTAAAGTAAAGTAAAGTCAGATTGGGGCTGTAGATATTGTTCCATGAACGGGTTGGAGGTAGCCTGCCTTTGATCACCAATTGTCGTCGAAGGGGCGAAGGAGGTCTTCACACCACTGGGACTTATAAGGGGGTTTGTCTTTCCGTCCTAAGTAATATAACCTCAAAGGCTTCCATGGAAAGAGCATGTTAGGCGAATTAATGAAAAAGATTTGGAATAGAAAATTTAGTCAGATGGACTAGTCACGTCTTCCTATCATAGTCAATTATAAGAAACCCGACTTTTTTTTACTGATAACTTTCGACAGAAACTTGTGGAGTCTGTTGATTTGGAAGTGAACTCAAGCTCGTACTAGAAGAGCGCTGGTGGTGACGCAATATATTCTATATGATATCACTAAGTGCTAACCATTTAGTTGTAAGGCCAGTCGAAGGAGTTAAGGAGCGAAAGAGCTATTCACACCCCCCTGGTACCTTAAAATTGGTATGTGAATATAAGAAAAAATGCTTCTCTGTAAACTTAGAAAAAAAAAACGAACTATTGCCTTATAATTTACGTAGAAATCCGTAATCTTTGGTGGTGACGCAATAAACTCCATAAGACGTCACTTAGTGCTACTCATTTTGAGTTTAAAATTGTTTAGCATCAAGAGGACAAAGGCCAATTTTCAAACCCATAAGGGTCGAAAAAGGCAAAAGGGCTGTATAGGATAGATTCCATAAAACAGTGCACTGTGCATTCTCTAGCCAGTGGAACTTTTGGGGGAAAAGAAAGACCAATTGGGTCTACCCTTATTGATAAAGAATCAACACTTCCTAGACATCGCATATGTGGATTGCAGTATCCTTATATTTGCGTTCTCAGTGAAATCGGATACAATCAAGAGCGCGCAAAAACTTGGCTGGCTCCTTTCTAAATCATTGTCAGAGCAAATTTTCAGTATACTTTTCGGACATAAAACAAACTACAATGGTGTAGGTGCAAGAACTTAAGGTTGTTAGAGAACGACTAAAGAGTGTACCTGTTATAGCAAAGCCTGAAAGATGTTGCAGTAGTTTCCGAGCCCTCAAGTTATGGATAGCCGTTGATCTTTTAATACCCTCCCTGGAATTCAGTTAGACGCATTCAAGAAGCTGTAGACTGTGGGTGCAGATTCATGAAGAGAACTTGCTTCCGAGGAAAACAGTTAAAATTTTGCGTCTCACTTAGATGTTTATTTAAAAAATAAGTGATTAACTACATACATATAAAGACAGCACTGTTTAGCTCTGCTTACCCTTTTACCCAGTAAAATACAACACTGTCCATTGGTTTGCATACCAATGAATTGGCTGCGCTATCGAAATGGCTTCAAAATCGTTCGAATAACTTTCATGTTGCTGCACATTTCCTTCCAACTTCCTATGTACATATATAAATGTATGTGAGTACGTACGTTGGTCTAGTGTTAAGTGCTCTGAGCCAGGATATCGTGCAGCTGCAAAGTTTGTCGTTACTATCGCTACGCTGCTGGTGGGCATATCATGCAAATCAATTGACACCACACAAATAATGAGGAATAACGCATGCAAATTGGGTCTGCCAAAGTAGCTGAGACAAATGGAATGCAAAATAAATGCAGGAACGTGCTTATGTATGTATCCGTATGTTCGTGTATGTGGTAGCTTAGGCATTATATAACTGAGATCATTCGTGCCTATAGGTTTCGCCTGCTTAAGTTATTTTGTTTATTTTGTTTTTAAATTTTAAACTATAAATAATGAGGGGCTTATTTCCTGAAAGTCGCATCTACCTGTATCTCTTTGTCTTCGTCTTCGTTTCCATCTCTTGCTCCAACTCTATATCCGTCTTCGTCATCTTCTTCGTCTCCATCTTTATCTCACATTTCGTCTCCATCCCCATCTCAAACCTCGTATTCTTTTTCGTCTTCATTTTCTCTTCGTCTGCGACTCCGTCTTCGTCTTCATCTTCATTTTAGTCTTTATTTTTGTGTACATCTTCATCCCCGTCTCTGTTTCTGTCTCCGTGTCCGTAATTGTATTTGTATTCGTCTTCACCTCCATTTCCGTTTTCGTTGGCATCTTCGTCTGCGTCTCCTTTCCAAATTTCCACTCTCTATCTCTCTTTATGATACTCCGTCTGCGTTTCCATCTCCAAATCCGTCTCTGTGTTCGAACCCGTTTTGTCTCTGCTTCGATTTGCGACTTCGTTCCAGATTCTCACTTTCTATCTCACTCTTTCTGATTCTCCGACTGCGTTTGCTTCTCCGTCTTTGACTCCGTTTGCATCTGCGTCTCTGCCTTCGTCTTCGTATCCGCTTCCATGTGCGATTCGTTTCCATATTATCACTCTCCATATCTTCCCCTCTAATTATCCCTCCCCTTTATTATCATATGTAGTTCTGCTGTGCAAAAAAATGTCCACATCCTTCACATAATGAGACGATCGTCTGACGTTTTCTGCATATGTTCGACCTTACTTGGATTTGGCTGAAACTTTGGTGACGCAAACGCCTAGCCTGAAGAAAATGGTTTTTATAGGGCCGGGATTATAATAACGGTAAGGGGGAGGACGGTATGGCCGTGTAATAAAGTCCACGTAAATGGGGATAGCTTTTGACCGCCACTCACCAGGGAGTGGCCGGAGGGATTTTTTTGCATGCAGTTCAAGCAGCTCACTACTACCAATCGCTTGCGGGTAGGCATTGAACTTAGTGGTGAGCTAGAGTGAAAAGGCAACAATATAGCTATGCCACTGCCACTGCGGCGTAATCGGTTTACGGGATAGGTGGATAAGATTGTAATCAAGCCACAGATAAAGAGAAATTCTTTTTGATAATGTGGTCATAGCCGTTTTAACGGTTAAACGGCAATTAAGTAAGTAAGTAAAGGGTTCTCTCTGACTCTCACGGTTATGGCCACAGTTCCTCTCACTCTCCATATTACTGTTACAGTTCCAGACGCATCACAGCTTACGGTCACGGTCATGCAAGTCACTGCTACTGTTATGGCTACTGCTCCGACCAAATACCTACCAAACTTGCAGACGCAGTTATGGTCACAGTTTCCGTCACTCTCCCTGTCACTGTCATGATTATGTTCACGGTTTCTGCCACATTCAAGATTATGATTCCGGCTAGAGTCACGGTTATGGCGAGAGTCGATTTCCTTGCTATGGCTGCGGCTACCTCCATGGTTATTTCAAAATTCGTATCACTGTCATTGTTACGGATCCAATCGCTGCCAAGGTCACGTTCATGGTCACAGTTGCAGTCGCTGTAACTCTTCCTATTATGGACAGGGTTATTGCCAAAGTTCTGGCCACTATCACATTCACTGTTGTGCTACAGGCCCCGGTTTCGGCCTCATCCACGGTTTTGAGCATAGTTCCATTGAATGTCAGTTCAAATATCTTCAAAGGGAATAACTTAATATTCCTTCTATCCTGTACCAGTATCACCTACAAATCATTCGACAAGAAACTAGTTAGTCTCTTAATTAGTTCACAATTTTATACGGCAGGTACCAGTCAAATCAACCAAAGAAATATCAACTCATAGTCTGAGTTGCCACTGTGAAAGCGCGCACTTCAGGAATGCTCTTACCACGCAAGCATGAAGTTTTTAATTGGCGCTGATTGGCAAAAAAAGGAAAGGTAAAACCAAATGTATAAAAAGAATTTAAGAAAATGAGTATAAACATACGTAAACACACAAATGAATATAACAAAGCGGTGGTTGGTCAGCCTATCATCAGTTTGTTAATTGCGCATGCGTTCATCAATACTAAGAGAATTTGTATAAGAAGTGTAGTTGAGTTGTGGCCGCAGTACGTAAGACTGTGAGTTTATGAGTTTAAGCACAAAACTAGAATTTATTGGTTTCATCTGTTTGCTTTGCTTATCTACTCACACAAATGGAGCATTCCATAACTCATTTCACTGAATTCAGATTTTGCGGAAATTTTGGTTTTGGGTAAGAAAAATTCACTCGACAATGATTTTTATAATTTTTTTTTTTAATGAAATTTTTTATATATATTATATATTTCAAGTTCTATTCTCACTTACTTGGGTATACTACTTAGAAAGTTTTTCAATGAGATATGACAATAAGAGTATTAGATGGGGGGTATTTTACATCAATAGAAATCCGATAGAGGCCCCTGTTATCAAAAGGATAGAGCGGTAGATTGCCTTGAAGGACTTCATTCAGAGCAACTCATTGTGCATAGAAGGGGCGTTTAATAACACTTGTCAGCCATCTGTAAATGACTCCCTACTGAATTTATTTATTATACGGCATGAAGGTTTAGTGTCCGCATACTCGAAAGAAATAACAAAGTCAGCAGGATTAGAAAGAGGGACCCTCAGCTGTATTCACGGATGTACTCAAACGTAGTTGCAACTGGAGCAGATGGCTCTACTCAAAAGAGATTTCACTCTCCTTTAGTGCAAGGATGGCGACTATTATAGCGTCTTTCAGACGGTATTAAAAGCCATAAAAGAGGCCAACTGGGCGGCTGTCGTGGTGTGGTGGTAGCATACTCTGCTACCATATCAAAGATCCATAGCTTAACCCCGGGGTGAAGCAACATAAAAAATTTAAAAACAAGTTTTTTAAATTAGAGTGTATTTCTGCCATGAAAATCTTTTCAGTGAAAATCTATCTTAGGCCGAGTAATTGGGACATTGGAAAGAAAAATTGTTGAACAATTTCTTTTCAGATAGTTCGCTCCAGCCAGGACACATTTGGAATGCATGAACAATCATATTCGCGGTATGGTATAATCCCGAATGTAAGTGTAATCGATATACTTAAGCGTTTGGATTTGTTATCGGTGTAATATGAATTTGCTATTGAAAACAAAGTTAATCAATGGATTGTTATCGATTTAATAACAAAAAATTATCGATTATTTATCAATATATTATTAAAGCTTTATCGATTTTTTATTGAACAACAATTGAATTAATATAAAAAATTTATCGATTTACTATCAAAGAATTACCGATTAACTGTCGAAATAATATCGATTCGTTATCGAAAAGCTTACGATATTTTATCGATTTATAATCAAAACGATTACCGTTAACAATTTGCTAACGAAAAACTATCCATGTAAAGGTGTAATCGAAAAGTAATTGATTACTTTTGGGAAATTTTTTATAGAAAAATTATAGGTTTGCTATCAAGAAATGTTACCGATAAAAATTTATGATTACCATCTGGATACAAGATATTATATATTGTTATTCAAAATATATTTACACACAGGTAAATTCTTCTCAAAATATTTTTCTTTTGTTTTCCGCTACTTGCCTACTCTTTTATACAAATGAATTTAGAGGCACTTGAAAAAATGTAAATAAACAAACTTCAATTAATGTTGGGGCTATTTGAGTGGCCCTGAATGGGTAGTAGTAGTTCAGTCACATAAACAGATACGTAGAAATGGAGATGACAGAGCAATATCGGGACCGGCGGAACCACGAACGAATTAACAAAATGGCTAAGACAGGTAGTATCGCAATTGCCTTTCAAAGGTCAGTCTGCAACAAAAACCTCGCCTGCATGCTCGAGTATTCAATATTTGAATTGCGGAATGACCGGCGTTGAATATTTAGACCAGCGCACACATCGTGCACAAACAAACAAATTGTTGTAATTCTTTTGATTCATTTGTACCAAGCAATTTTTGTTTGTCTTTTCATTTGCACTTTTATGCGCCTGCGTTTGTTTATTAATTCAAACTCCTTTGTTGTTGTACGTTCGAGTGCATCATTTCAGTTAAAAGGCAATAAAAAATCGTGTTAATTAGTATTGTAAATTAACATTAATTCTTTTGAAAGGGAATGCCGCACTTTTATTCTGGATTAACTAAAACAAATCAAACAGATCGGACTACTTTATAATATTTGCTTTACATTTTAACGAGTCTTTATTTAAAAAAAAAAAAACAAAAACAACAAGACAATTTTTTTATACTTTGTGGGAATTTTTGTTTTTATTTCATACGAAGTCGTACAAATGTACAACGACTTATGTACCCAATGGCGCTTAACAACATTGTCCATATAGGGCGAAATCTGTCAAAGTCAGCTGTATTAGGACACTCTAGAAATACATATTTATTATTTGGAATCCGGTCCATGAATGAAAAAAGTTATGAGAAGACTGATGGAGCTGGGCGGCTGTGGCTCTGTAAGATGCCAAAAACATACAACCGATTCCGACAAGTTATTGCTTTATTGTCGGCCTATTATCGAAAGAAATGGCCGCTGATGTGTTGGGAGCGTACTACGCCTACGACACCCAAGATCCTGGGTTCAAGCCGCTGGTGAAGCAACATCTTAAATTTAGAAAAAAAAAGTCTTCAATTAGAAAAAAAAGTTAGTCGTCGTCACCCCTCGGCAGTGATTTTTCAAACACTCCGAATGTATGTATTTCTGTCATAAAAAGTTTCTCAACGAAAATTCATCTGCCTTGCCGTTCGGCGTCCCGCCGCTTTGTAGGAAAAATTAAAAGGTGCAATACGCAAATTGGAGGAGAAGCTCAGTCTAAAATCTATCGCGCCTTGCATTTATTTATTTATTATCGTCGAGTTATCGGTTTGCTATCGGTTTAGCTCCGTGACGTCTGCTTTTTATTGGTTTATTATCGGCGTGTTACAGATGCGTCATCGGTTTAATATTAAAGTTTTATCGATATTTGTTTCATAAAAAATCGATGAGTCGTCGATAACAAATCGCTAACACGCCGATAACAAAATGTTAATACAACAATAATGTATCGATAATTTTTCGATAAACAATCTTTAACCTATCGACAATAAGTCTGCAACATTTCGATTGCGAACCTATAAATCTACTATGGAAAACTTGTAACCCATAGATAAATTGTGTTCTCGACAACCTTCTGATAATAAATCGTTATCTTTTCAATAAAAACCAATAAATCTCCTGCAAAAAATCGATAACTCATCAATAATGTTTTTTATAGATAGCAATTTTATAAAACTTCGAAACAAGGACGATAACTCGTTTATACTTTCGATAAAATATTGTTAACAAACTGATAACTAGTAGCTAAAAATATATAGCTCGACCAGATCCCGTCGATAACAAAGCGATAATACATCGATTACAAGCCGCTAACACTTCCATAAAAAACTATAGCAAGCCGTCGAATTTTGGTTCCGACTCCAGTTTTGGTTACGGTTTCGGCTGCGGTTTTGACTTCTAGTCTTTTCTTTCTTCTCTCCTCCTTTTTCCTTTCCTTTCTCTTCTGTTATTTTCCTTCAGTTTCTTTTTTTTCTTTTTTTGTGTAAGTACCCAGCTGCAACTAGACCACGATTTACATTCTTTTGGATCCCTTCCTTGAAGATCTGGAAACGAGATTATAATTGCTTAGATCAGTTTTATAGCATTAAAAAATCTTACAAATAGCTTCAAGGACGAGCTTGCAGGTACTCTACTTACCCACTTACCTACTTACCTACTACGATAACGAAGACTTTGGATTGAATGGCACTCACTGATATCGAGTGGTGTATTGGCATGAAAATGACAGAGAGTGTTTAGATGATCACCTCTTCTACTCAGCATCTCACTTTGGATTCATCCTTTAAAACTTGAACTTCGAATCTCTCATGGAGAGGTTATTCTATTTATATTTTATATCAAACCCCTACAATTTTTCAGGCAGTAATCCATGCAATAAAAGTTTGCGGTAGAGAATGTCTACAGAGAGACTTATGCTCGAGAAGTATCCTTACTATGTCAGAGAGACAAGCAGCCTTGCGAGCTTTGCAGTCTTACATAATTACTTCTAAGCTGGTGGATGAATGCAAGCAAGGTTTTCTTAGAAGGGGTTCCGTGCATCAGGGGCATGAAGGTAATGAACAGGCAGACTAACTGGCCAAACAGGGTGCCAAGGCAGCAGACTTGTCAACATTGATATGACTTTGTGTTCAGCCTAAACATCCAAGAAAAACACCCAAGAAATAATATAAAGGATGTAAAATAATGTTGATCCTCTGAGTCAGGGTCGGTATATGGATTCCTTGTTCCCCAAAAAGTTCTGTCCACAATGGACTGCTCAAAACTCCGTAGGATTCTGAGCGCTGAGAGCATTGCATCACCAGTTCAGTACAAATTATACTGGAATTACAACCCCTGGTCCTGGAAGGAAGCGACTTATTTGCAATACACAAAATTGTTTGTCATGGGAAACGTAAAACTGATTATCTGGGTTCCACTTCTTGGTAATGCACTACAATTTACCTATTTTATTTTTGTAAGACATCACTCATCGAATCTTCAACTTCTGCTGTTTTAGTAAAGTTCTTCACACCCTAACTCCCCCCCCTCCCGCCACCGTTGAAAAGTTTTAATTTAAATCTCACAAAAGCGTCTTAAAATGTTTGTTTGAGTATATTCAAAAATTGCCTTTTGAAGCCCACTAAATTGGTTTTGCCAAATCATGCTCGATTAATTAGCTATTTTTTAATTACTTTTATCAAACAATAACTGTAGCTGAAACCAAACAGTATTATGATTAGTAAGTAACATTAGTGGTGCTATCATGTCTTCATAGTTCAACCAATGAACTCAACACATTGCTGCTGTTGCGAGAGCGTTGAAAGAAGTGCGATGAAGGAGAAGTTGAAAACAAGAAATGAAATTCATAAATGAACAATAAGAGAAAACCCAATTTTAGATGTGATCACCTCATATAACGATAGCGATCAATAACTGTCAGCACAACAGCAGGACCAACGACAGACTGAGATCATTTCACCGCTAGCAACGATCATAACCACGGTTGCCACACCAATTCATCGAAAAAAGGACCAAATCTAAAAGAAATGGACCAAATTTTTTTTAACTATTTAATTGGCTTACAAATAATTCCGTAATTCACAAATGTGGCGAATTCGTTTTAAAGTCTTTAATTTCAGGTTTTGGTAAATATCACACAATGTCCCACACACTTTTATTTTAACAAAAAAGCCTTATAAAAATATATTTATTTACGAAAACCTAAGAGGAAAATCCGTGGCACAAGCCAAACGAGTTCAGTTTTATTTACATACAAATCTTTTTTTTTAAATGGCCGTTGTGAACAAATTTTGTAATTAAAATTGAAGTAACTTCCCGATAAGCTACAAGCTTGAAACTTGGAATATAGGTCAGAACCCAATGAGAATGCAATAATAAGAACGCCGACAGGTGGCACATGGATTGAAATATTAAAAAAAAAATCGTATTTGTGGTCCGTTTTGGCTCATAATTGGAACAATTATACATCATATATGCATAGAAAGCGATATGAAAAAATCGCCGCTTGATGGCGCAGGTATCGAGATATTCTAAAAAAGTGAAGCGTTGCATAACCTGATTAAGGTTCAGTAGGTCTTACTTCTGACTATCAATAGCAATTTGACGCCGCCAACGCTTTTATTTATTTGTCTGATCAACACCCTAGATTGATGAGGAATGTGATGACTAGTACCTAGGACTTACATACCTAATTATTTTCTAGCTTTTATTATTATTATTACTTAATGTAAGTATTGTTTTCAATAAAACCATTATCTTAAATTTTTTTTTATTATTTTAATAAATAAATTTCTTCAGAGCTCGGTTGTATCAATTTATAATAAAATCAGTCCTAAAAGTTAAGAAAAAAAGTTTCCAATAGCTGGGTGTTCCAATATGATAGATGTGTACATAAAGTCCAACGTGGATGAAAAGCTGCTCTCCACAACACAGCATGCGTACACCAAAGGCAAGTCGGTCGACACCGTATTGCATAGGGTGGTAATAAGCATAGAGAAATCACTGGAATATGAGGAGTACGCTCTAGGAGTCTTCTTGGACATTGCCGGCGCTTTCAATAATGTTTCAAACTGGGCGACTATGGATGGTCTTAATTACATTAAAGTATATCCTGCCTTAATCAGATGGATCGGCTGCATGTTAAATTGCAGAAAGATTACATCACAATGGGCACTATACGAGGCCACGAAATCAGTGGACAGGGGCACGCCACAGGGAGGGGTACTATCACCTCTGTTGTGGACGCTGGCCATCAACCAACTGCTCAGGCGATTCGATGAGGAACCCGTAAAACTTACGGCTTACGCAGATGACGTTGCAATTGTCATAAGTGGAAAGTGCCTTCCAACGATTAGTTCTTTGAATGATCGGGCGCTTTGGGATATTCATACCTGGGCATCTAATGCCGGGTTGAAAGTCAATGCGGAGAAGACGGATATGGTCTTGTAAAGGCCTATGTTAGGAGGGGTGACCTTACAGGAGAAACCTTGCACAAAATATCTATGAATTATCCTTGACAGTAAGCTGTCATGGAAGCTCAACGTGGAGGAGAGGGTCAAGAAGGCCTCAACGGCACTCTATGCATGTAAAAAAATGCTGGGGTGTACGTGGGGCTTAGCGCCCTCTCTTTCACATTGGCTTTTTACAGCGATTGTAAGCCCTATTCTATACTATGGAGTTCTTGTTTGGTGGAAAGCCACACAAAAAACAACATACCGCAAAAAATTAGAGAGCATATGCAGACTATGGGAGCCCTGAAAACAACCCCGACGGCTGCACTGTATGCTATTCTGCACATTCCATCTGTAGACCTGGTAGCAAAGAACATAGCATTAACAACCGCAACCAGGCTCGGTGCCTCGGGGCAGCTTGAGCGCTGACCATATGGCCATAGTAGTATAGCGTCATCAATCATAAGACGAACAGACTACCTGATTCCCCATCTGCGCTTCGAGGGAGATCTTAAGGCCACAATAGAGGTGGACGGTTGGCGCAAGGGTGCGCAAATGGCGGACGAGGCGGTACATGTGTACACAGATGGTTCCAAAGTAGTGGAAGGAGTAGGGCCTGCGGTATACTGTGCTGGTCAGGAAATAAGCAGGTCCTACAGGCTGCCGGATTACTGTTGCGTTTTTCAAGCGGAAATATAACCGTAACCAAAGCAGTAGAAACCCTGGAAGAGAATAGCTTAAGCTGCAACCGTGTTAACTTTTATATTGACAGTCAAGCAGCAATTAAGGCAATAATCTCGCATAGCACAGCATCTAAATGCGCGTTAGAGTATAAGCAGTCTTTGGAGAGAATCGGGACAGGGAGAAGCATACATCTATATTGGGTCCCAGGGCATATGGGAATAAATGGGAATGAAAAAGCGGACGAACTAGCTAAAAAGGGCCCATCCCTTGAAGCTTGCTCCGTAGACGTCCCAATTAGACTGGGCGAGATTAAACGAAATCGAGAGCTGCACATGATCGATCAAGCGGGGAAGGCGTGGGTTCAAGCGCGAGGCTGTAAAGTGTCGAAGATTATGTGTAGGTCTTACAACCTTAGACTAACAAAGTTGCTTCTATCATTCAAACGAGAGGACTGTTGACTCATGACGGGTATTCTGACTGGACACTGCCTTCTGGCGCCACATGCCTTTAAATTAGGCTTGGTCAATGATAGCAGATGTAGGAAGTGCGGGTTGGAGGAGGAAACGATCGAGCACGTTCTGTGATCGTGCCCTGCACTTGCCAGGCTAAGACTCCAGCTTTTAGGAGTGACACAGCTGTCAGATCCAGAAGCAGCAAGTGGCTTAAGTCCTAGGAAGCTTCTAGTATTTTCCAAGAGGACGGAGTTATTTTATAATATAGGTCCTGGTTTTAGATATGGTTTTTCAGTTTGGTCGTTAAAACAAACTTCTGGTAACACTACGGACTCAATTAGCCTATGTGAGGTCCTCATGGACCGGCCAGTTCAACCTAACCTAACCTGGGTGTTCCAATGCACCCTCGCGCTTCAGTTATCCCATCTATGGCTTAGATTCAGCAAGAGCGACTTTTGAAATGTACACTTTTTCCAAATAATTTGTGTTCAAGTAAAATGTACATTTCTCACATTTATTAAATCTAGCCACAGTCCTAAGATTGACAATTGAGAAGTCTTAAAACTGTTAATGTGTATTAGTGGAATTTTGGTCAGATTTGTCTGGGTACGAAAAATTTGCTAACAATGTTATTTTTAAGTCTCTCGGGTTCTGCTCTCCAACGGGAATAATTTGGAAAAAATCATTTTTATCAGATCTACGTTGAGCATTTGTAAAGTTAGCGCTTTTAAAAGATATTTCTGCCTTACTTCCAATAAAAATATTCCGTGGGTTAAAATGCTTAGTATACACTGAAATATTTTAAATATCCAACATTTGGATATAATCATTGTACCTAAAATTACTCAGAATGTGCTTCATATTGATGGTATAATATCAACAGACAAACTTTTTCTGATTGAACTCTTTAGCGCAGGCCGGAAATATATATAAACTTTTAATGCTGTGACTGATATTGAGTATGAGAGGTGTATAGCAGAAACTTACAGATACAAAGATAGAAAATATAACCGTATCGCAGTGTGAGGCTTGCGCAAGAAGACACTTTCCACAATAGTCTTGGAATTCCTTAAACTCATCAATTTGTTTTGGGATATGTAAAAAATTTAAATATCGACATCCCAAACGAAAAGTAACACTTTCAAAATTTTTACATAGGATTTCTTTGTACAAATTTTTTAAGGTTCACTTTTTTCTTGGCATGTCGATATATTGTTTCACAAACTCTCAATACCTGTCTGAATGCTTACTATATAAAACAAATTAGTTTCATGCTTTGATTTAGTTGTCGATTTAAAAATGGCTTCATCAGTGACAAACTTCGTCAAATTTTTTTGAGGTGCACGTGTATTTGCAACAAATTTTTTTAAGCTCACGAGGTAACAAAAATCTATTACAAAAAGTGTTCGATAACTCATCGGAATTTTGAGCCACCAAAACAAGATTTTCTGATTGGCCGCTTGTTTCAACAACAATTAACGAAAATTGGTTTGCTTCAAGATCCAACACTTTTCTAAACAATCTGCTAGGTGAATTACCATTGTTCTGCTATATTTTAATGACAGCAGTTTTTTCGTTAGAAATCCATTGAGGTAAATTGAAAATTATATCAGGGTTAATGAAGGTGTGGAAAGTTTTGTGTGCAGTGTTGAACAATTTCACTAAGTGAAAAAAACAAAGGTACCTAAAAATTACCAAAATTGAAAAAATGGACCAGCGGATCAAATAGGGTTGGAAAGGATAATTTTTGGTCCAAATGGACCAAAGTGGCAACCGTGATCCCAACGACCGATCGTTCATTCAGGTTCGGTGTCGCTGTTTCCTCTTTGTATTAGGCTCGGGCGACTAACAACGAGATTGACTGAATTTTTGTATGTGTGCGTGTCGGGTGGTTGACGCTTGCACCGCGACTATGAAATAAAAAGACATTAATCAACATTTGCTTTGTGAAACCGTAGCGTTCGGACGTGAATATGTCGTCATTGGATGATGATTTTTTTTTACTTGCAACTACAGCAGTTTAATTAAATACCAAGTAAGGAAGGCCTTTAGTTTTATTTTTTACTTTTTAGTTCGTTTTATTAACAAGTAATAGAAGCTTGTTCTTAGAAAAGCCTTTTTCTTAAATTTAATTTAAAAAGGAATTTTTTTAAATTTTTAGTAGGGTAAAATATTGTTTAAATTAGTTACGTAATCTTTACTTAGTTATTTGTAACGTTTCTCATTCTATCCATTTCTTTTAATGCATCAACTTACTTTTTAGTTAATTTTATTAGCCAATAATAAAAGCTTATTTTTAAAAAAGTTTTTTTTCTTTAATTTTATTATATCATAATCCGAATATATTGGGGCATATTCATAATCGAAATAAAATGTGACTAAGTTACTTGAAGCATTTTTGACAGAGAGTACATATAAAATTATGTCAAACAGTGTTAAATAACTTAACTTTGCCTATGCCGCGTTCAGTTTACAACTACTTATTGCAGATCTCTCATCTGTGGGTTAAATCTGTTTTAAAATAAAATTCTACTTTCGCTTAGCTAAAATTCCATCGCCAAAAATCTGTAAAACAAAATCAAGTGCGCAGAAAAGTATGCAACACTTACCGATAACAGCCTAACGGCGTTAGCGTTCGTTGTATCACAGAATTTTTACACTTTGAAAATGACGGCTGTTGTTTGCAAGGTTGCTTTCTTTTGAGTCTTCGTTTTCACCATCTGGATTAACAGTCATGAGCCTGGACATTCGTGCAATTTTAGTGATGTAAATTGCATGGCGCCAGCGCCAATGCGGTGCCAGCTCAATGGTAGCTCATTGACGAAATGAGTCAAATCGAATATTTGACGTTACTTAGTAGTGAGTGCGTAGTACATTTCAGTTGCGCTATTGAGTGAAACGACTTTTGTGTGTCAGGCACGAGTTTGGTGTTATTGGCGCTACTGGCAATGATGACACTGAGCTGATGGCGGTAGCGCTGGTAGTTCAGCTTTTGAGTTGTATATTTTAAATTTAATGCACAATTAATATGGGTGTGTTTGAGCGGCCAAATAATAACAGTAGTATTGCTAAAGTGCTGCTAAGTTGATGGAATGTCGCTAATTTCCTAGCGATTATCAATAGATTGTCAATATTTCGTTCAACGGGCACGCGTAATTGACACATCTGCTCAAATTTTCCAAGTTTTTCCATTCTTGATTTAACTTAAGCTGTTATGCCAATATTTTTCTGCCAGTTTTTTTCAAATACGTAATTTTTCCAAAAGCAAAATAAATTACAGAAAAGATTACAGAGTTAAACAGCCTTAAAAATTCAGCTATGTTGGTTATACACAGAAATACAACAGAGGGTTGTGTCTCCGCTTTTCGCAAGCGTTGAGATTCACCACGCGTGAGACGCGTGATTCACCACGTCCAAATATCAGAATCCACGGATAGGTACCGGCGGGTTTGTATGGGACTTAGGCTGTTATGCCAAAGTAAATACAAATCTTTACCGATAACTGTGTTATCGATAAATTTATCGAATTCTAACAAAGTAATATTACATTGGCATCGGAGTTATACATGTGTGCAAAATTTCAGCTCAATCGGATGCCGGGAAGTGTATCAAATTTAACTTGCAAGATTCCATTACAGACAACAAAAGTGAAACTAAATAAAAGCTTATAAAATGGTAATGAGTATTTTAAAAGGGAGTAATCCTTAGTTCTATAGGTGGACGCCTTTTCGAGATATCGCCATAAAGGTGGACCAAGGGTGACTCTAGAATGTTTGTACGATATGGGTATCAAACGAAAGGTGTTACTGAGAATTTTAAAAGGAGTGGGCATGAGGTCTATAGGTGGACGCCTTTTCGAGATATCGTCATTAGGGTGGGCCAGGGGTGACTCTAGAATGTGATTGTACGATATGGGTATCAAACGAAAGGTGTTACTGAGCATTTTAAGAGGAAGTGGGCATTAGGTCTATAGGTGGACGCCTTTTCGAGATATCGCCATTAAGGTGGACCAGGGTGACTCTAGAATGTGTTTGTACGATATGGGTATCAAATAAAAGGTGTTACTGAGCATTTTAAGAGGGAGTGTGCATTAGGTCTATAGGTGGACGCCTTTTCGATTTCGCCATTAGGGAGGGCCAGGGGTGACTCTAGAACGTGTTTGTATGATATGGGTATCAAATGAAAGATGGTAATGAGTATTTTAAAAGGGAGTAATCCTTAGTTCTATAGGTGGACGCCTTTTCGAGATATCGCCATAAAGGTGGACCAAGGGTGACTCTAGAATGTTTGTACGATATGGGTATCAAACGAAAGGTGTTACTGAGCATTTTAAGAGGGAGTGGGCATGAGGTCTATAGGTGGACGCCTTTTCGAGATATCGTCATTAGGGTGGGCCAGGGGTGACTCTAGAATGTGATTGTACGATATGGGTATCAACCGAAAGGTGTTACTGAGCATTTTAAGAGGGAGTGGGCATTAGGTCTATAGGTGAACGCCTTTTCGAGATATCTCCATTAGGGTGGGCCAGGGGTGACTCTAGAATGTTTGTACGATATGGGTATCAAACGAAAGGTGTTACTGAGCATTTTAAGAGGGAGTGGGCATTAGGTCTATAGGTGGACGCCTTTTCGAGATATCGCCAATAGAGTGGGCCAGGGGTGACTCTAGAATGTGTTTGTACGATATGGGTATCAAATGAAAGGTGGTAATGAGTATTTTAAAAGGGAGTAATCCTTAGTTCTATAGGTGGACTCCTTTTCGAGACATCGTCATACGATATGGGTATCAAACGAAAGGTGTTACTGAGCATTGTAAGAGGGAGCGGGCATTAGGTCTATAGGTGGACGCCTTTTGGAGATATCGCCATTAGGGTGGGCCAGGGTGACTCTAGAATGTGTTTGTACGATATGGGTATCAAATGAAAGGTGGTAATGAGTATTTTAAAAGGGAGTAATCCTTAGTTCTATAGGTGGACGCCTTTTCGAGATATCGCCATAAAGGTGGACCAAGGGTGACTCTAGAATGTTTGTACGATATGGGTATCAAACGAAAGGTGTTACTGAGCATTTTAAGAGGGAGTGGGAATTAGGTCTATAGGTGGACGCCTTTTCGAGATATCGCCATTAGGGTGGGCCAGGGGTGACTCTAGAATGTTTGTACGATATGGATATCAAACGAAAGGTGTTACTGAGCATTTTAAGAGGGAGTGGACATTAGGTCTATAGGTGGACGCCTTTTCGAGATATCGCCATTAGGGTGGGCCAGGGGTGACTCTAGAATGTTTGGACGATATGGGTATCAAACGAAAGGTGTTACTGAGCATTTTAAGAGGGAGTGGACATTAGGTCTATAGGTGGACGCCTTTTCGAAATATTGCCATTAGGGTGGGCCAGGGGTGACTCTAGAATGTGTTTGTACGATATAGATATCAAATTAAAAGTATTAATGAGGGTTTTAAAAGCGAGTGGCCCTTAGATGTAAATGTGAAGGCGTTCTCGCGATATCGACCAAAATGTGGACCAGGTGATCCAGAAAATCATCTGTTGGGTACTGCTAATTTATTTATATATGCAATACCACTAACAGTATTCCTGCCAAGATTCAAAGGGCTGTTGATTTCGCCTTGTAGAACTTTTTCATTTTCTTCTACTTAATATGGTAGGTGTCACACCCATTTTACAAAGTTTTTTCCAAAGTTATATTTTGCGTCAATAAACCCAGCCAGTTACAATGTTTCATCCCTTTTTTCGTATTTGGTATAGAATTATGGCATTTTTTTCATTTTTCGTAATTTTCGATATTGATAAAGTGGGCGTGTGGTTATGGTCGGATTTCGTCCATTTTTTATACCAAGATAAAGTGAGTTCAGATAAGTACGTGGGCTAAGTTTAGTAGAGATATAGCGGTTTTTGCTCAAGTTATTGTGTTAACGGCCGAGCGGAAGGACAGACGGTGGACTGTGTATAAAAACTGGGCGTGGCTTCCACCGATTTCGCCCATTTTCACAGAGAACAGTTACCGTCATAGAATCTATGCCCCTACCGAATTTGAGAAGGATTGGTAAATTTTTGTTCGACTTATGGCATTAAAAGTATTCTAGACAAACTAAATGAAAATGGGCGGAGCCACGCCCGTTTTGAAATTTTCTTTTATTTTTGTATTTTGTTGCATCATATCATTGCTGGAGTTGAATTTTGACTTAATTTACTTATATACAGTAAAGATATTAAATTTTTTGTTAAAATTTGAATTTAAAAAAAATTTTTTTTTAAAAAGTGGGCGTGTTCTTCATCCAATTTAGCTAATTTTTATTTAGCACATATGTAGTAATAGTAGTAACGTTCCTGCCAAATTTCATCATGATATCTTCAACGACTGCCAAATTACAGCTTGCAAAACTTTTAAATTACCTTCTTGTAAAAGTGGGCGGTGCCACGCCCATTGTCCAAAATCTTACTAATTTTCTATTTTGCGTCATAACGTCAACCCATCTACCAAGTTTTATCGCTTTAATCGCCTTTGGCAATGAATTATCGCATTTTTTCGGTTTTTCGAAATTTTCGATATCGAAAAAGTGGGCGTGGTTATAGTCCGATATCGTTCATTTTAAATAGCGATCTGAGATGAGTGCTCAGGAACCTACATACCAAATTTCATCAAGATATCTCAAAATTTACTCAATTTATCGTGTTAACGGGCAGACGGACGGACGGACATGGCTCAATCAAATTTTTTCGATATCTATCTCGATTCCTTTATACCTGTACAACCAACCGTTATCCAATCAAAGTTAATATACTCTGTGAGCTCTGCTCAACTGAGTATAAAAAGAAAAGGAAAAAGAGTGATAAAAAGAAATTGTGGATGAAAAGCTTGTACCCAAAACGTAATAGGTTTACACATGTACATCTGTTAAACGAATTAAAAATGTCATGTATAGAGGAATATAAAAATTTTAATATGAATTGCTGTTCTTCTGCGCACTTGTTCATTTTGAATGTCAACACAAACTAAATACAACACTGCGCCATTCAAATAAGGAAGCGTCAAATGAAAAAAAATCAAAAATTTTTGATTTTCATCAACGTGTAGCCGACAACAAATACGTGTGTCACGAAGCCACCCGACTGCACTAACACACACAAAATTCAGTCAATCTTGTTGTTAGTCACCGGAGCCTATATTAATATTCAACTTCTCAATACTCGATTGAATTATTGAGGTCACAATTTAACGGAGACCACCTAAAGACTTTCATAGCTAATTGCATGAACAATGCAACAGCAACAACAACAATGTGCCTATGTATGAGGTGTGTGTGTAAGCACTAAGGAAATATTGAAAAAAATGTTGTTTAATAAAGCGTTATACAAGAACAAAAACAACATAAATAAACAATATATTAAAAAACTGTTTCGACAATGAAATTAAATAACAACAACAAAAACATGACGCATTCAATAGTCTCAGTGTAGGTGATGATTTCATGATGATCGCGCAGTAAAAAGCAACAAATAAAATTAACAGAATTTTTAATAATTAAAAATACGTGAAAATTCTGTAAAAATACCGTGAAATATGTTTTTTTAATTCTTACAACAAAAAAATTAAAAAAAAAAAAAAAAACAACAGCAATTTGTTTGATCGTGATTTGACGATTTTCTCAAATGCTCCACCAAAGAAAGGGAAGAAAAAATTTCAAAAATCAGCAAATCATTCTTAGATCTGTGTTACGTGCTTGGGAAAGGGGATGAGGTTTTAACTGTTAGAATATAAATATTTATATACAAAAAGCGGTGTATTTGTGTGTTATTTGTACATGTTGCGCCTTCGATTAATAGGATTTATTTCGTCTTTTGACTTGCATTACTAATTTATTTCAGTGTAATAATTGTAAAGAGGCTTATGTTTTGACTTTTTGGTTTTAATTGACAATATTCTGCCTTCGGCAAAAGAGATAGATATTGTAACGAATTTACTGAAATTCCGCTTATTCCAAATCTTCTGCTAACATTTGAATCACTAAACTGTTGAATAAATAACTCCAATATTGAATAATGCAAAAATGGCCTTTATTAAAGTACTTCACAATAACAATTATGCTTCGCAACTAATCGCTTGCTTAAACCATACTGATTGTCGTGCCTCCACTGTTGCTGCCTTTTATACTGTCTGGTTTCCTCGTTGCATATTTCTAGGCTTTTCTATTCTATAATTTACTTAGTTAGTTAGTTATCAGCTATATACACGTATTTTTGCAATTTGTATCCATATGCGTGTGCATATGTGAGCGGCTGATGATAACATGCGCTTGTGAGTATCTCTCTCTGTTGCCCCGCACGTATGTGTGCAGACATAATGATTAATTTGTTTACGTACATACAAGTGTAGCAGCTTGCTTTATTGTTGTTGTGGCTTTATTTACTTAGTATCAGATTAGTGATGGGAGTATCACTTAGTGTCACTAATATTCGTTACAATATATACATATATCTTTTTACTTTAGCGTGCTCCGCCTACCACACCGAAGGTCCTAGGTTCAAGTCCCGGCAATTAGGAAAATGTATTTCTAAACGGGGTCGCCCCTCGGCAGTGGTTTGTTAAACACTCTGAGTGTATTTATGTTATGCAAAGATTTTCAGTGAAAACTTCTCTGTAGGTCCCGGTCGCCAATTTGTAGGGGCAAGTTAAAAGGAGTATGACGCAAAATTAGAAGAGACGATCGGTCTTAATATCCTCCGAGTTAAATCGCGCTAAGTATTTATTTTAATTTTAAAAGTAACAAAATTGCACAGATAATGTAAGTTATCATATTTGAAGTTACCCTCTGCAAAATGTCAAAAGCATATCAATCGAGATTTTTTTTTAATATACCTCTAATATGATGCAGAAGCCCCAGATATATTTTGTTGTGAAGTTAAGAGGAGTTTTCACTGCGCGGATTCATTACAACAATATTTAGTCCCATTTTGTTTTGTTGATTTTCCGACAGGGTGGATAATTCACTGTCTCTGTGAGAACGAAAATTGACACTGGTGATGGCACAACGCCGAAACCGGATTGTATCGAAACCAAATTTGATAAGGGATGACGGCAAATCGTTCCAATATAAATAGATATTCAGTCCATATAAGAGAAAACAAATAATATGGAAATAGAGCAGAGGAAAACATGAAATGGACAAAGATTTCAAGTCATTAAGTCTTAAATCGTTCGCGTAAGAGCTACATACGAGATAACTAGACCAGAGGCACCCTGAAGAGTTTGGTTCAACATTGGGGAACTACATTCCACCTACATGTTGTGTGAGTGTCCGACCGAGATTCAGAGCAAAGCAAGCAACACGCTATAAAATGCGCTTTCGGTAAGGCAGCGGCGAAGGAACTAAAAAAGAATGTTAGTCAGAAGATATGTAGTTTATGCGCCACATGAGTAGAAGCATGCACAGTAACAACATCAGATGAGGTGCTCTCTTTGCTAACGATTTTCGTGCGCTCTTCCATTTGTCTGCTTTTTTGCTTATCATAAACTTCTTCTTTCGAGCGTTGAAATGTCAATAGGGATTGTTCCGGTAATAACTTCAACGGCTGTTCTTCATACAGTGCAATAAGCGGAGACTACTCTGAGAGATGTTAGAAGTTTGCAGCGGTGGATACAGTAACGTGGATAGGTTAATGTCCATCATCAGCTTCCTGTTGGTCCTCCTACGTCTGCCATCAGCCTGTTTGGCAACGATACCTGTTAAGATGCCTTTTCAGTCACATGCGGAATTTGTTATTTCGGCAACTATTCTTACGCCTAAACTCCCTGTTGACATCTTCTGGAAGCTGGTCCCATTTCCGGTTTTTGCTGTTTGTTAGAGCGGCCGCAGGTAGAAGCATATCGGCTGTACGTTGTACTCTACCAAACATGCGTATAGGGTTGCTTCATTACAGCGCTTTTTTTTTTTGTTTTGACCACCATAAATTACACCATTGAATAGATGGGTCTTACGAACGCCTCAGTAGATTATAATATTACCGCAGTAGGGGATCCTGTCATAAGAGCAGACTTAACTCCGAAGCTCTAAAAGTAAAAAAATCAAACTATCATCGGCTCTTAGTAAAGGTACAATCAACTATATATACTTCCTGGAAACATTTCCCGTTTAGCTAAGTATCTAAAGTGATGACGTATTTAACCTTAGCAACCACTAGCACTGTTATCCTATCATATCCAACTATCGACACGAAGCTGCGTTTTGCAGCATCGTTTCTATTATTGATATTGGATGATTGATGCTGACGGCATCATTTTCATATACACCTACCGCACTAAAGTAAATGGTAGGGTTGGAGGAAGAGTACATTCAAAGGGCCGATATATCCCACTCCGTTTCAGACTGCCTCATCATTGTGATGGCCTCCAGGCAGAAGTATCAGCTATCATAGAAGCTGCGGTTTGGATTGGAAACACACACAATCGGCTAGGAAATCTTAATTTTTAGCGACAACCAAGCGGCTATTGAATCTCCTCTGCCTTTTACTCTTTCAATGCTGCGCTAAAACTAAACTATCATCGATCTCTTTAGGAACTGGTTCAAACAGAACCGCGTACACCTCACATGGGTGTAATGGCATAGGAACTTTAAGGGAAACTGTGATGCAGACGAGCTTGCAAGGTAGAGCACGACAGAGCGGATGCTTTCAGACAGAGAGTGTTAAGTTATACCCCTTTCTACATGCAAGATAATGCTCAAAGAGCACGTCCACCATCAAGCTGGTGAAAGATGGCTACAAACAACGGAGTGTAGGACATCGAAGGAGTCCTGACCAAAATGGGATTCTAAAAGAATCTATTACGTTTACAACCTAAGTAGGCATACAATTTCCACACTTGTAGGAGTACTGACTGGGCGCACCTTTTCGTCTTTGCTGCAGGAGTTGTAAAGAGGATGAAAAGAAGGAAACTGCCTGGAACTAAGTGACGCAACGCAACGTTTTGTGGGAATTCTAGAAAATCTGCGCTAGGTCGTGTAGACTTAACTAAGTATTCAAATGATTGGAAGAGGAAAAGTAAAGGTGTCTTTTGTGGTGTATATGTACCTTCATAGCAGCCTCTTCAACCTAACCTAGGTTAGGTTGTCGACCTAACCTAACATATGACATAATGATATTTTTATACTCAGCTGAGCAGATCTCACAGATCATATTAATTTTGTTCGCATAACGGTACCTTGTAACGGCATAAACTAATCGAGATAGATATAGACTTCTATATATCAAAGTAATCTGGGCGAAAAAAAAAAATTCATTTAGCCATGTCCGTCCATCCATCTGTCCGTAAACACGATAACTTGAGTAAATTTTGAGGTATCTTGATGAAATTTGGTACGTAAGTTCCTGGACACTCATCTCGGATCGCTATTTAACATGAACGAAATCGGACTATAACCACGCCCACTTTTTCGATATCGAATATTTCGAAAAAACGAAAAAGTGCGATAATTCATTACCAAAGACGGATAATCCGATGAAAGTTGGTAGATGGGATGACCTTATGACGCAGAATAGAAAATTATTAAAATTTTGGACAATGGGCATATGTTAGGTTAGGTTAGGTTCAAGTGGCTGCCGTCCACATTGGAACGGCACACTTAGGCCTTTATAGGCCCATTGTGAAACCACACGGATTTGTTCTTACTCTCCTAATCAAAGCACTTCGTTGACTTTATGAAGTTAACTAAGCGTTGTGTATTGACCTCAGCTACATCAGTCAGATCTACGAGAAACATCTTGCCCATAAAACGTTGCCTTCTTCTACCGAGCGCTGGACATTCACAGAGTAGATGCCTAACAATTTCAGGTTCTTCCTCGTTTCCGCAGTACCTACAATAATCCTTAAATGGTGCGCCAATCCTTTCCGCATGCGGTCCAATACAAACATGACCCGTAAGAAGACCTACAACTAAGGAAATATCCCTCTTACGGAGGGTGAGAAGCTCTCGCGATATCTTCTCATTCCATTCCGGCCATATGAGTTTTGCCGTGTGGCATCTATCATGATGCTTCCACTTGGCTCCCGCTTCCATTAGTAGAGCCCCCTTTATCTTGAGCTTGCAGGTGGAGAGCGGCATGCCCAACCTCTTCCAGGATGGCGAAAGTGGAAGGGAGGTACCCCTTCTTTCAAGCTCATCCGCCATCTCATTACCTGGTATACCCTTATGTCCCGGAACCCATACCAGATGCAGAGTAAACTGTTCAGCCATCACGTTAAGTGATCTGCGACAGCCTACTACAGTTTCAGAATTAGCTGTGACAGAGTCAAGGGCTTTCAGTGCTGTACTGTCTGAGAAAATATAAATGTGCTTCTGAGAGACTGCCTTCTCCCTAAGGCAGTCCACAGCGTCTTGTATGGCCGCAAGCTCGGCCTTAAATACGCTACAGTGATCCGGAAGGCGAAACGATCTTTGTATCTCCAATCGTTCCGATTAGACACCCCCTCCGACCCTGCTATCCATTTTAGATCCATCTGTGTAGATCTGAATGCTGTTAGTGGGCCAATCAGGGTCATTCACCCACTGTTCCCTCTCAGGGATTAATATCTCGTATCCCTTGTTAAAGTTGGTATGTGGTTTGCAGAAATCTGTCCATTCTGGTATGCAGAATCTCTCGAGAATTACATTCCTAGCTTCCGTTGGCGTTGTGCGGATGGCTCCGCTTATGCATAGTAGTGCAGATCTTTACACCTTTTGAAGAGCAAGGACCGTGGAGGATTTATTCAGGGCGAGCCACCATACCGCCACCCCGTAGAGCAATATTGGCTTAACTATGGCCGCGTATATCCAATGTACTATCATAGGGGAAATACCCCATTTCCGTCCAATTGCCCCTTTACATGTGTAGAGGGCAACCGTGGCCTTACGGACACGTTTCGTGGTGTTTTGTGTCCAGTTCAATTTCTTATCAAGTGTGAGCCCTAGATAGTTGGCGGACTCACTTAACTTTAGCACTGTGTTTGCCAGCACTGGAGTTGAGAGACGTAGTATCTTATACCTCCTCGTAAAGAGCACCAGCTCCGTTTTATTTGGGTTCACGCCCAGACCATTATCAACGGCCCATGCTTCGCCCCCTCTTAATTCCACCTGCATCATATCGCAGAGAGTTTGTGGAAACTTCCCACTTATCACCAAGGCAAGGTCGTCAGCATATGCTATAGCTTCACAGCCCCTCCCCTCCTCTGTGTCCCTTAGCAGCTGATTCACATCCAAGACCCACAGGAGAGGGGATAGGACTCCACCTTGGGGAGTCCCCCTACTGACGAACCTGCTCACCGATACCCCTGCAAGTTCTGCCTGTACTACCCTGCATAGCTGCAATTGGTGCACAAGACCCACCAGCTGAGATTCGATGCCCAGATCAGTCAGTACTTTAATGATTGAGTTGGGTTTAATGTTATTGAACGCTCCTTCTATTTCCAGGAAGGCTGCCAGGCAGTGTTCCTTGAAGGAGAACTATCTCCCTATGCACGATGTAATTTCGTGCAATGTCGTTTCCGTTGATTTACCCTTCATATAGGCGTGTTGTGTTTTAGAGAATTGGCCATTCACTGCCTCCCTGATATATGTTTCGATCAGCCTCTCCATCACCTTTAGTGAAACGAAGATAGACTGATGGGTCTGAAGTCCTTAGGCTTCGCGTGGCATGCCTTGCTTGCCTTGGGAATAAATACCACTTTGGATGTTTTCCATATACTTGGGATGTGGTTTAGTGCCACGACACCTCCTATTATAGCATATAGCCAGCTAGTGCTGCATTCGAGTGACTGTTGCAGTTGTATAGGTGTAACTCCGTCCGGCCCTGGAGTTTTGAGGGGTTCAAAAGATTGGATGGCCCAAGATATCCTATCTCTTGTGCAGTATAGGTTGCACTATTGCTTGTGTCAAACTTTGTGTATCCCCTGGTTCGTTCCTAGCTGCACCTGGAAAGTGTGTATCCAGCATTAGATCCAGGGTTTCCTCCCCAGTTTCGGTCCATGAACCATCAGGCCTTTGCAAGCATCCTGGTGCCGTATTAGCCAATCGGGAAAGTACTATCCTGAGTCTACCCCCTTCAGACACTGTTTCCATGCTGCTACAGAAATCTCGCCAGGAGGATCTTTTCGCTTTCCTTAGCTCAAACTTATAGTTTCTAAGATGTTCTTTGTATACTTCCCAATGCTGCTCATCGCCAGATGATTTAGCTGCATTGAGAGTGGTCCTACTTAACCTGCGAAGGATTTCGATTTGTGAATTCCACCATGGTGGCTTCTTTTTACCCCTTTGAATTCTCTTGGGACAGAATTTATCTAGTGCCTTGCGGCATGCCCCGTGAAGTTATTTACAAGTCTTTCCAGTTCTGGTATGCTACCTGGTGTTTCGAGTACGCTCTCAAGTGGCAATATCTTTACTAGTTCCCTATTGTATTCTTGCCAATTTGTATTTTTAATATTTCTGGTGGCGGCGCTCTGCTTTTTCACCAAGCCTAAGTCGAATTGGATGTAACGATGGTCAGAGAATGAGTGGTCCTTAAGGACCCTCCAGGACCCTAAGGTAACATCGAGAACTTCCCTTCGTGTTGGTTGGTTCAGTTTCCCTATTGCTTATGGTTAGTCTAGAGTTTAGGATGAAATAAAAAAGTAACTCACCCCTTTCGTTTTCGTCATTACTCCCCCAGGTGGAGTGGTGCGCGTTTACATCTCCTCCCAGTATCAGTGCACCTGATGTAGCTTCCACCAGCTTCCTGACGGTCGATGTCGGCACCGCCTTCTCATGGGTTAGGTAAATTGATGATAGCCTGATTTGACCTATTATACTCAGGTTCAGGCTGATCTTTGTTGTGTCTTCATCACTAAATTGAGGAAGAAACAAAACATTAAGCTTGGTACTAACAAGTATTCACGATCTTGGCGTTCTAGAGGTGTCACAACTTGCCAGTGTGTAGCCGGTGGACTTGAGTCCGCAAATGTTTTGTTCTACCACCCACGGCTCCTGGGTGAGGACAATATCAGCTGCCCCTTTAAATGTCAGTCGGAGCAGCAGTGCAGCGGAAGCTGCTTTACTATGGTGCAGGTTTATCTGGAGGACCCGCACCAGCATCGCACACTTTCTCTCCCTCCTTGAGCGTAGAGTTAGCCGCATCCTCCATTATCAGCTCCTTCTCCATATATTGCAGATGTAACCCGCCTATTCCCATGGATGAGGTAGACGAGGCGCAGCCCTCCAGCGTATCCGGTTCACCTCCATCTGTCTTCGTAACCACGTCCTCGTCGTTACCTTCTTCTTCTGGCTCCAACTCGGCTGCCAAGTTCCTAGCGGCGTTGACGTCGTTACTGTAGACCCTTACAGTCACGGTGTCTAAACCATAATTTATCTTGCCTCCATTTTTCCTCAATACTGTCAGCGATTCCTCATTCAGTAGGAGGACAGCCTGACGTGTGGCTCTGTCCCCCTTCTCCACGCTGACAACCCTCCAATTGGCGGCTGGCAGCGTCGGGCTGAGGATCCTTATCATACTGAGTATCTTCTCGGGTTCACCTGGTTTTGCCGGTAGCCACATCCTTGCTCGTGGCCGTGACGGTATGTCTTTGAAATCGACCGCCTTGAGCTTCACTCCAGGGTAGACTTCACCTACAGACTCTACCGCCTTTTTGTATATGGCTGTGCGGACCTATCTTCTCCGCATGCCACGACTTTGATACTACCCTGGAACCACCCTGCATCCATAAATACCGGTGATGGTCAAGGATTGCGCGTAAGTACGTCCAGGGTGATATTCGACAGCTCGCTTTTCACCCACTTCCATTTGTCTTTCATTATTGCGCCTTCTTCCTGATTGTCGTCAAGGACCCCTAGCAGGATTTTGTCCTTGACCACTTCTGCAAAAGAGCGCGCATGCACCTTCGGCCTCTTTGGTTTGGTAGGCACTACTTCCGCCGACCTTGCCCTTTTGGTTGCCACTTTTGGCCCCTTTCTTCTGCCAGACGAAAGTCGGGTATCACCTCTTTCGCCCATCGAATCTCTGCCAGTATTTCTTCTACGCTGTCGCTTTCCGCTCTACTTTCGAGGTCTGGCATACGTGCGGATCTGGTTAGGATCCTTGCAGCCGCTCTCTTGTGCTTTTATACAACTTCACTGGGATTTGGCCGCTCACTAGGCTTCGTGAAGGCCGTGGGTGTCGGGGGTGGGCCACGCGGGGCCTGCGCACCAGCTTCAATCGAGGCTGCATTCTGCATACCTGCTGCGTCTCTGGTAGTGCCAGGAGTATCCCGGAGAACGCCCCTTTGCCCTGGCTCACTGCCTAAAGTTTTGTTGGGGAGAGGTTTCTTACCCGGCATCGCCACTGGTCTTGAACCATCGCCTTTTTTAGCCATATTCTGGCGGTTATAATGACCCTGCACCGCACTGGTCACCGTTGTGGCGGGCAGAAGCCCTCCCGGCCTTTGAAGAGAGCCGGCCTCTTTTGTTTTTTTTGTCTTCTTATTACTTCCGTTCATGTTCCCACGAGTGGCGTAGAAAAGGAACGTCCACCCGGGCAGAGATCCGCAATACCCGGGTAAGGTCTTCATACAACCTGGTGCCAGGAGGACTCCGTTCGCGATTGGGCTATTTAGGGGCCCCAGCCTGGCTGATCCTCGGCACGGAAACGGCTTGATCCAGCCCCCGAGAAGGAAAGTAAACAGGAAAGAAGGAAAGAGAGAGAAAAAGTAAAAGAGAGAAAGAGAGAAAGATACCTCAGAAACCATGGTCAAGAATCATTTCCGCGTAGCCAGGCTATTAATGAGTCAGGCACACAGCCCTGATTCCTGATCTTAGCTGGACACCGTCCTGACATCGCACAGGCTCCATACTGTAGTGTCCATTTCCAGTCGGCACCCTCGTGGAGGGTTCATTTGGGGATTTACGCCAACCGACAATGGGCATATCATCGCCCACTTTTAAAAGAATAGAGAAAGAGTATCGGTGTTCGCTTCCCACAAACAGTTATGCTGGTTCCTTATAATATGATATGATAAATAGTTATGAATGTGTTTAAATGCAATCCGAATAATTTACAATTTAGACTTTGTACCAGGAGACATACAATGAGCGGTTGGTATATGCAAATCAAAATTTACGGACATAAGCATATAAAATGGCATGATGAAGTTAAAGATAAAATGTAAAGCACTTTCCATACACGAATCACTGCCCAGCTTAGCTACCAACATTAGTTACGAGCGCATGTCATTAAGCCGTTGAACAGCGTGCCATCAAATATGGAATGGAATGCTTTACGCAACCAGCTTCCTGCAATAATCATATGGACGTTCATACGTAGCAAATTTCATGAACCACGGTGCTACTAAATACAAATAAATAATAAAACACAAGTACATGAAAACATGAACTCAACTCACAGGGAGTTGAGCTCCGAAGTTGGACAAAGAGTGATGCTCTGATATTAATCTGAAGCTGCTTAGTGTCAAGTGTGCGCATCTTGGACATCAATCGCGCGCACCATCAACCCAAATGCATAGCACCACAGTTTGATAGCAGAGATGAGCAGCGACAGCACCAAGCGAAATAGCAATTACACACAAAGAGGAAGAGAAAGAGGAAGCAGAAGAATACCAAATGCAACAACAACATCGCTATAGACTAGAGAACAACAAATGACTTGCACAGTAGAAATGGACTGCATCCAAAACGAAATAAATGCGTTTGCTGCCAAATGAAAAACTCACAACGTCCCATTTAAAATTTGTGCAACATTTCTAATGACTTACTAAGCCTCAGCTCTGGGCTGGGCGTCAAAACAAGTTTCTAAACATAAAGCGTATTGCATAATGAAGGTGGACGTGTGGGCTTAGATACAGTTGTGGGCGTAATATAGTACACCATGATACCAGACTTTAAAGCTATAAGTGCTTGCGTTTGACTGGATGTGAATACCAAAAGATCGGAGCTGATACGTTCAATTGAACACTGGGAAAGAGTGATTTCCTTTGCCGAAACTTTGACGGCATAGTGATAAATCTCTCTAAAGCCAAATATCTTGACATAATTCTCGACCCCAAATTATCTAGAAAAGGAAAGTTGAGCAGAGATCCGGAAAGAGCTAGGGACTGACGCAGTATATAATGCAGTCAGCTAAAGAGTTGAAAGGTGCGCAAGCTAGCACGCCTGGGAATATCAGGCGCAGTGCACCTCAAAAAAGGTTGAAAGTCATCTTTCATTTGGAGCGTCAGGATTTTTTCATGCACGGTTTGGCCCCAATGAGGAGCTAAGATTGAAAAACCGTAGGTTTGCAATAAGACGACACAGGTACACATCAGTAAAACATGCATGGCAAAAGTTCAATAAAACGGTGTTAAAACTGATCTAAAGTCCACAAACTATACACGTGAAAACCGATGGTTCCAAATGGAAGTAAGCGGTCGGTCATGCTGTTTACTATGTAGATCCAGAAATAAGTAGATCCTATAAGCTGGCAGATCACTGCAGTGTCTTGCCGGCGGAAATTGTTTTCGTGAAGAAAGCAGCAAAAATTCTGGAAGAAGCGTGCTTAAACTGCAGACCAGTCAATAGATACTTTGATGAGTAGGCGGGAATTAAGGTAATAATCTCTCACAGTACTCTATCCAGCACTGTCCTGGAATACAAACAAGCATTGGAGAGACTTGGCTCAGTCCGGCCCATATATCTATACTTGGTTCCCGGCCATAAAAGTAACTAGAAGGCCGCTAAAGAGGGCGCAGCACGTGATGAATCGACGTTAGATTAGATCAGAGGGGAGAGGAGTTGTATATGGTCCAGCAAGCAGGAAAAACGTAGAGAGAATCATGGGTCTGCAAAATTTCTGAGATCATTTGCAAAACCCTACGATATCAGACTTGCAAAGTTGCTCATATCTATAAGACACAAGACTTAAAGTTCATGATGGGCATACTAGCTCGACACTGCCTCGTCAGCAATAGCAGATATAGTAGGTGTGAGCTGCTGGAAGGAACAGATGGGCACGTTCTGTGCTCGTGTCTTGCGCTACTTTAGTCAAAGCTCCTGCTATTAGGGGTGGCAGAGTTGTCGGATCTCGGGGCAGCTATTACGCAAGGTCCGAGAACACTTCAAGCATTCACCAAGGGGACAGATTAATTGTATAACATAAGTCCTGCTACCTAATTAGGTCTTCAAACAAATTCTGGTAACACCATAGATCTATTCAGTCTATGGGCTGACCACCGAGTTCATATTAACCTAACCTTACGTCCGATATTGACTGCATCAGGGCACTCTTTGACTTTCGGATACATACACAATATCGTTCCAGGGAGAAGGCTGTTGTTGTTGCTTTAAGTCCGACGGTTTAGAAAATGCTTATACTAATTTCACACAGACGGCTTATTGAATAATAAAGGCAATTTTCTACATTAAGACGCTTATTGAGCTCAATCTTCCCTACAAAATTCGAATCTATTATTATTTCATTAGTAGCTAATCGAATGCCTAATGAAGTCAAAAGCACAATGCAACTCTGTTGGCAGCGTTCCGCTTCCGTTTCCGCTTTTAGTTTTCAAAGCAAATGTCTTTGTCTGCATGGCGGAACGATACAAGGTGGCCGCATTGAACAGCTGATTATAACCTTTTTTATTTGATTTGATACATCAACTACCGGCGCAGTACGATTTTGACATTTGTCCATCAAATTTACAAGTACATGGAATTTTTTTTGTTTGTAGGTATGTCACCATGCTCCCACCTTGTATCGTTCCGCCATGATTGTCTGTCTCATCCTTCATACTAATCGAGCAGTTACTTCTGTGTGAAACAAAAAATTTACGATTTCATTAGCAGGTGAAATGAGATCATTAAGTTTCTGTGTGAAAACAGTATTCGAATTTTGGCAGTCTGGTATTAGCCTCGGGTAAGAGGATTTAAAAAAAAAAAATAAACGGGGGGGGGGGGGGGGGGGACGGGACCTACATGTTTTATGCCGACTCCGAACGGCATCTGCAAGGCAGATGAGTTTTCACTGAGAGCTTTTCTTGGCAGAAATACAATCGGAGCGCTTGCCAGACACTGCCGAGGGGCGACCCCGCTTAGAAAAATTTTCTTCTAATTGAAAAATCTTATTTCTAAAATTTTGATGTTGCTTTGACCGGGAGTTGAACCCAGGGCATACGGTGTGATAGGCGGAGCACGCTACCATCACACCACGGTGGCCGAGGATTTTGGTCACCTTTTTAATAGACACACCTACCCCAGAAAATATTCGGAGGATGTCTCAGACAAAAACGGTCCAAAAATGGAAATGGTAACTACTGCTGTGCTGTGCTGTACTCAAAGCATCTACTGATCGATCACGCCGACTTGTAGGCGGAGGTTAACGCCATTGAGAGAGCAGCTTACCTCTTTTTTCTTTATAGCCAGGCTGCTTTAAAAATAAGCGAATCTATAATTATAAATTTCGGTATCCGTTTCAAGACCAAAGCTAGAGCTCACCTCAGTATTTCAATTGGTTGGATCCACATGCATATTTAAATAGAAGGAAATTATTTTGGGCGTGAGATGACCAGGAACTTTTCCGAAATTAATATATGCGAGGGGAACTGGTTCTTACGGCCAAATTGATAATTTTTTTAAGAAAAATTCTAGAATACATTTCAAGGACAAAGAACCAACCGTATGAAGGTTTCAAAGTTCTCGTGACCATGTTTGGATAGGAAACCAACGAGCTTCCTTCTCACGAACAAATCTGCGTCATCACAGGTCACTATGCTATTGACAACAAGCTGCTGTAAGAATGAGGAGAAAAAGGATTCATCACTGTACTCGAATAGAGGACTGCACACAAGACGGCTCATAACTCTGAGCGCACGATTTTTCGACAACCGGCTGAGATGATGGACGAATGGTCCCCACATGGCGCTCATCGAGGGGATTCACAGTGCCCAATGATGTTTTCGACGGGAAATAGATGAAGTGGCCTAACCCAACCTTATGGAGCTTTAATGAAAAGATAACTATGACATGCCTAACAAGCAGTAAAATTTTGCCAGCTTTTCCTCTGAGTACGACTAAATATTAGCTTTTTAAGCTGGAACTTCAAATGAGCCCATCGCAATTCTTCTTGTGATTCATTTCTTCTTTTTACTTTAGCAGTGTGCTCTTTTTCCATCCACTGCTGTTAATACAAACAAACAAGTAGTCAAAAATGGATTTAGCGCACGAACGGCTAGAAGCTGTGACTAGTACGCGCGCGCTACATAAAAAATTATTCAGGTGGCTCGAGTCAATTATTTTTGTATGGCTGCAACTAGGCGGGCAGGGGCCCAACATGGGTGCTCAATTAATATGCTTACAAACATAAGCGTATGTATGTTTCTTCATTACAGCGAGAGGAAATTACATTCACTTGGCTTATTGTAGTGCAATAATTTAATCCGCGCCCATTAGCCGAGTTGAATTTGCGGTCATTTAAATTGCAGCTGCTCGAGTGCTGTATGTATGTATATAAAAAAAAGCACACACAAATCTAAATACAACAACAATTGCATCTTGCTCACTGCTGTGCCCTGCTTTACCTACGTCTGTCCCCAATCGTGGTCGTCAAGCAAATTGCAAACGCCGTCGGTGTCCACTATTTTAAGCTCGCGTAACAGATTAGAATAATTCACCTTCTGGGCGGTTTTTGGGTGAATGAGTGAATGAGCGAGTTGCCTTTCGAACGCGTTTCGCTTGCAACAACAATTACAATTGAAATTACAGTGCAGTAATAATGACTGTTACTAACCTACACAAACATATACATACGTACATATATAGATATGATAATCAGAGTGAATAAAGACACAAAGCAAATCATTGTAAACTTTACCAAGTAGCCCAACTAACAGCCGATCGATCAAAATTTGCACACACACACACAAACATCACTAATGGCCATATTACGGAAATCTTAGGGAAATTGAAGTTAAATTTTTAAACAGACAAAATGTTATAATTTTGGAATATATAGCATTCAGGACACCTTAATTGCAGTAATTGAAAGAAAATGTTTGCTTATACTCAAGTATTTACTTATTTTTTCAAAAAATATGTACTGATTTATCGACCTTTTCTCGAGGTCTATCAATAGCCAGCAAATTGGAAAGTTAATTATTTTTTCTAAATGTATCTTTAATATTGATGAAATGATTGAAGTTATATTAATCCAATGCAACTCTGCTCTTTCTACTGTTCTTCATTCCACTCCATTCGAGTGTCTCTTTCACTGAATTCGAGTGCCTTCCACTCTATTCGCAACATAACCTCAATTTAAGCTGCCAAACTATATAGTAAACAACGATGCAAATAGTTTTCGTGTGTTTTGTTTCACTCACTTAAAGAGCACAAACAAAACACCGCTCCCTAAAACGGTTGTACATATAGTTTTTTACATTGTTTTTAAACACATTGCTGGAGATGTGCGAAAGTATTCCGGAAAAAGTTTCTATAAACTGGGAATTATCTCAAAAAGATGCCGAAATTATCCAAAAAAAAATTGTAAAGAGTTCCCGAAAACTTCTCTAAAAGGAGAAGGAACGAGTCACGTAAACGTTCCAAAATTCCGAAAGTTCGAAATAATTTAAAATTATGCATAATTTTGGAAAATAACAAAAATTTAAATCATTTCGGCGTGATCCTTAAAATAATTTCAAACAATTTCGAAAACAATCCAAATATATGTATATAAATTCAAAATTTTTCAGAAAATTATTACGCAATAATCTGAAAATTACCCCAAACGATTCAAAATAATTCCTAAATAGTTATTAAAATTTCCGAAAACTGGCCTTGGCCATAAAAGCCCCGAAAAATATTAAGAAAAATACGAAAAAATTCACCTACAACAATACCGAAAATTTATCCCGAAATAGTTTCAAAATTGCTAAGAAAATAAATTTGAAACCATCTGAAAGCTATTCCGTAACTATCGAAAAATATTTCTAAATAGTTTTTAAAGTACTCCAAAGGTTGGACTAGAAGAAAACTATTCAAAATTAAAAAGTTTTTTTCGAAAATAATGACGATGACGTAGTAATTTCAATATTTTTCAAATAATTTCGAAACTGCCTTGAAATGACTCAGAAACTTAACAAAAACAAATTTTCAACAATTAATAAAATTAAAATTAGTCAAGCAAGTTCAGAAAGATCTTCAGAAAAATCGAAATATATTCAGCGTGATCCTTAAAACATTACCGAACATTTCCGAATACATTTTAAATATAATTTCTATATTATATATTTTTTGAAAAAAAAAAAAACCCCCTATGAAGTATCTGAAAGTCGTTCCTTTTTTATTTGAAAACCCGTTTCGAAAACTGGGTACGATTCGGACAGATCAAAATAATTCCGTAGCATTTCAAAAAAAAATTGCTGTAGCTTGTTTGTGAAAATAAACCCGGATTTATTCAGAAATTGAACAGAAAATACTTTCGGAATCGACCTAAGATAATAACAAAAAACTTCAATAAATAGTCCCTTACAATTTCGAAAATGTTCCGAAAACATTACTGAAATTAACGTTGCTGAAACACCCACTCTTTGATTCATGAAAGGTTTTCAAATTATTTCAAATCAATCAACCTCATTATTTAAAAAAATAAATAAATAGTTTTCTCAAGATAATTTCGGAGAAGAACCCAAAAATAATCCAAAAATATTCCGAAATAATTTTAGAAACTTTTCAAAAACTGGCTTGTATCATAAAATCCTAAAATGGCTTGGGAGAGAGACTAGATAGATAAGGCTCGGATAACTCCGAGGCGTTTCAAAATAAATTACCGCATTTTTTTTGGAAAATAGTCCTAATAAGTTGACGAAAACTCTGAAGGGAGCCAGAAAAAGTATTGTAAAAAATACCGAAGTGATTCTAAAAACTCAACTGAAGAACTCTCAAAATTAATAAGTTTCGAAAATAAACACAGACTGTTTTCAAACTGATCCCAAAATTATCGAAAAACTTGTATTTATAAATGTTTAAAATATTCCAATCCAGAAAATGTTTGCAAACGAAACATAATACCTGTATGGTGCCGAAAACATGCTTAGTACAAAAACTCGATCTATCTCAAAGCGGATTGAACAAAAGTTTCATGCAAATCCTACACAACTCCCGAATAGGTCGCTGATTGATCTTGAAGTTGCTTTAATTTGGCAGGAAATTATTTCCTGGGATTTCCCCCCACAACACGATATTAATGTTGTTGTAGCGATAAAGACACTCCCCAAAAGTTTTGGGGAGTATAATCGATGTTGATGCTCCTTTGGCGCGAGGGTATAGATCTGGTACGTTCCGGCAACAAGCGCCATTAAAACACAAGCCCGACGAACGATTTGATATGACCTCATGGTACCTTCCACGCCATCCTCAAGTGCCATGAGGAACTTGAGGTCGCCAGACCCTCGCCAGCTAAATAAACGAATGATACATACATATTTGTAACATGATTGCTCTCGGAAAGGCGGGGTTGACAATTGGGTTGCGGTAGCTGTGAACCTATAAAACTTTGTATAGCGCTAATCAACCCCTTGAATATCATACGATACAACAAACATTTCATTTATGAGTTCTTTGTACATAACTAAAACGTTTTCAAATATTTTCGTTGCATTTTGCTCACTCTGACAATAAAACATGTTTATGTACTCCCCAAATCGGTAGTTAGTTTTATGCAGCTGCTGGCCGCTATCATCATCCGTCGCTCATATTTTATTTGCATTTGCAATTGTTATTGTTGTTGTTAATGCTATTACTGTTGGCAACAATGCGCTTGCGCACCACTCACTATGCGCTGCGCTGCGCGTCCAATCAACAGCAATCACTATTCATGAGCCCCAAACGCGCTCTCATTACCTTTGTTACACGAAAGCGGAATGGCGCGCGGCGCGGTGCTCGGCATGAAGAATGGCTGATTTAGCGCGTGGTCGATACACAATTGAACCTCACCAAGTTTATTCATAGCTACCGGGGGTAATTTTGGAACCCGTTGCTATTGAATCACCAAAGCTGACTGGCTGTTTGTTGGCTGTCGTTGCCCTCCCAACAACCCAACGCGCGTTGCCGCTATAACCGCGCGCCGCCTAACTATCATTTCAAACTCTTTCCTTTTACTTACAAGCGCAACATTTAGATGTGGGTTTGCCAGAGTCGAGGCGAAAAATTAAAATGCATGCAACATATTTTTGTTAAGTTCCTTGAAGTCTACCAACTATATGAATGTCTGTATGTGCGCAATGGTTGTTGCGAACACGAGTTGGCGCACGCGCAAGGGCTCCACCTAACTACAGGGCGTACTTAGGCACAGGCGAACGCTGCGCTCAATACAATGTGTTTATTTGTTTTTTGCTTTGTGCTTATTTCTCCTTGTAAGCGCTATTGTCTTAGCGGCCAAGCTGTTGTTGGGTTTATTACATTCGCGTTGTAATTCAGTTGTCCATTCGAAAAGTGTGCTATGCGCTGGCGTATCAAAAGGCTCCATCGCCGCTTTAGACATTTACTTTGTTACGAATGTCGCTCGCTTTTTTCTAGTCAGCTACATTGTACATTCACATTCACACGAACGTGCTTGTCCAGCTTCAGCCAAGCAAACTAGTGCTCCTGTGTCCCCTGAAACGTGTCAAAATTGGAGCATTGCAAAATGGGCTTGAACTTAACTGAAATATTGTTGTATTTGTCTAGTGAATTAAAGTTTCAAAGGAATTTGGTAACATGCATACATTCATATATATATATATAGTGTATAGGGTGTTTCAAAAGGTAGTGTAATGTAAATTTTTAAATACCATAATATATGTGACCCGGCCTATGAAAAGGTTGCTTATGACTAAAGAAAAAAAAAAAAAAACAGCTGTTAACAGATGTTTCTCGCAAATTCCTTTTTTGGGTCATAAGCCACCTTTCCATAGGCCGGGCCATATATATTATTTTAATACCGCGCTCTTCAAGTTAAGTAACTTAACATTTACTCGGGATGACTGCAATTAATAGCCTGCAATTAATGGTCGGAGCTCTACTGAGAACTCCTGGTCTTACTTTGGTTTGCCGCGAACTATTTTGGAATAAATACTTAAGCGAAGCTTTCGAGACTCCAGAAATCGAGAATGCGGCTTTATTCAATTTACTCGCTGCATTGCCAGTATTAAATGTAGGCTGTCGATTTTATCCCGAACACAAGTGTGAGTTTCGAGGCTCGAGAAATCGAGAACTTGGCCTAAAGCTTAGAAGCTTCTCGACATTCCCTTTCATCGCTGCATTGGCAAAATCATATGTAAAGTTTATGATGAATTTCAAGACTCCAGAAATCGAAAACTTGTTTTCATGCGATACTTTTTAAGCTTGCAATACTCGAAAAGCTTGTGAGCTTCTTGACATTAATCTAGTAGCTGCATTGGCAGCATTTTATGTAGAGCTTCTGAAAACAAAATAGAATTCGCGACTCGAGAAATCGAGAGCTCGACACATCAAGCTATTGAGCAGCCTATGATATAAGCCCAATGTTTATCCACTGGGTGATACCTATGCTAAAGAGAAGGAAAATCAGTCTTTAGCTGGGAGGGACTATTGAGTAAATTTTAGCCACTAGGGGATATCCTAAAGGGAGTGTGCTCTCTCCTCTCTTATGGAACCTAGTTATACATGACCTCCTTTAGTTACTGAAATGCAATGGACTTGATACACGAGGGTATGGAGATGACTTAGTAATCTGCATCATAGGGATGCACGAGCCCTGCGCATCATTGAAAGGTGATGCGGTACCAAAGGATTGTCTATCAATCCTAACAGAACTGTCCTAGTTAGGACCTTTCAACCGGCCAAGGAAACTAGCCATGCCATCTCTGGGTGGCACCAAAATCCGATTTTCAAAAAGAATGTGGCAATAAAAAATTAAGCAAACTACATCTTTTAGTTTGTATTGGCATAAGGGGTGTGATGAGAACGTCCCCTGCTGATGCACTTAGTGCCTCAGTGGGAATACCTCTCTTCCAAAAAGACTTCAAAATATCTGAAAGCTAAAGATCGGAAACATACGACGGCAATAAAAAAAGGTTATAAAAAATGACTAGGAAGTCCCGTTTTGCAACTCATTATGGACACATTCAATCTATGTGGGGTCTTCATTGACCGGCCAGGTCAACCTAACCCGGATTGCAACCACGTCATGCAATGGCTCTTACGCTCAGAATCTCATGGAATTTTGGGGAAACAGGACATACATCCATATAATGACCTTGACCCAGAGGTCCGGTTCACGGATAGATACAAACTTGCTGACGAAAAAGAGAGTTGGTATCAATGGGCTCAACTTAAAGAAATCGGTACAAATGGGATTCTACCCCACCATTTTTCAAGCAAAAATCTATACAATAGAATTTTTCGGTAGAGAATGTCTACGGAGAGGATTATTCTCATATTTTTAGAGAGCCAGGCAGCTTTGCAAGCTTCGCAGTCTTACACCACTACTTCTAGGCTAGGGGATGAATGCATTGGTGTGCTATATGATGAGGATGGATCCCTGGTGTCAGGGACATGAAGGAAATGAACATGAAGATTACCTAGTCAGGGAGGGTGCTATAGCAGTATTCTATGATTCAGAGCACTTCTTAAGGCACACACTATTGAAGCCATAAGTAAATGGTAAACAAAGAAGTTCAGTTAACATTGGAAAAGACAAGCCAAATTGTTGTTGATGGCAGCAACGAGAAAAGCAGACAAATTGTTTAATCTAAGCAAGGATAACCTACGAACTCCCGCCTAGTTTTATACGGAACACTGTACTCTACGATATCCCCTAAAGAAGTTAAATATATCCGTTACACAAATCCGTCGCTTTTGTGAGCTGAAAGATGAAACGCTGCTTCACATTCTCTGCGAATAAGTCGCTCTGGCAAGTCAGGAACTCTTACGCAGGTGGCATGATTCTTAGTCCCTTCGTGATATGGAGTAAAAACCCTAAATATGTACTTGAATACAGAGTAAACGGCTGAAAGGTCAAGCACACTAGATTTAAATAAATGTCGCAGTGCATCGAGACCTCACAATAATAATATAACTGTAATACAATTTAGCAAGTCGCTTGCTATACGGCAGAAGTTCACTGGCAGGCTCATCTCGTGCTAAGCAGACGCTGCCTACTTCAGTGATTAATTAAAAATGTGTTAATAGTGCCATGAGATTGCCGCCTTTTTATTCCTTAATCTAGCGGTATACATGGATTTGGTAACACATTTCAGACATGGGTAGCATTAGTGCCCAAACGTGGACATAAGACTCGGGATTGAATATGGTTGCTCCAATGCATCTGATACGAGTACACTTCTTGCTCTACTTCTTCTTCTTGTAATGACAAGAAGGCTTCCTCGAAAGGAGTTTTATAGGTCTTGATGACCCTCGGATGGATACTCATCCGGTATATTCCGGAAAAAAGCACCAAAAATATACTAGCTCGCCCATCTTGGAATCGATGGGATATGATAGTTGAACCTTCTAGGTTAAAGTACATTAAATGATGAACGGGGACCGTTTATTTTGAAGCAAAGCAACTCCGTTTTTTTCTGAATTCATTATGGGGAAGTCATCAGCGTGGATGAAGAAGCAAGTTCTAACAAAAGTAGGACTGTCCTCAAAAGTAGGACGTGTTTCTGCGAACTCAAAAACGGATTTGGCGATTTCAATATTTCTTTTTGTTTTGTTCATTGTGGTTCAAGGATGTTTAAGAAAGGATTTTTTTTAGAAAAGTAGGCGATACCACGCCCTTTATTAGGAAAAATTCAAATTCGATCTAAGTATCTCCGCAATTATTTGAAAAAGGTACCCCAAATATATTAAAGACGTTCCGTATGTGAGTAGGGGTGCAGTGGGTGTGAGAGTCAGAGTTGGGGTGAGAGTGGGAGTGGAAGTGAGAGTTGGAATTTTTCTTTGAACACCTATCCAAAAATGGCGTCTTATAAATTTCTTGGCGCCTCTCTGATCGAATCCATCGGCCGATCAGCCTCTACGATTGCTTTGTACAGCTACAACCTGAGTTGCATGATCTTAATGGACAACAATCCTCAGTGGGCAATATTGCAAATTTATGGCCAGATTATGTTTGACGCCAATACACTTTGCGTCGTAGTCACTCATATTCACGCTCACCACTAAATAATAGCAAAAATTTCATAAAGGCATTCAGGTTTACTGTCACTCACTGAAGTGAATGAATGCTCTTATATGATAGAAATTTTGGTTCAAACGAGAATGAATCGTTGCTTTATACATAATTCGCTACTTTTTTGACTCACCCTCTAAGTATTTAATGTTTAGATATAGCTCTTACAACGCAGAGATATTTTGAACATATCTTGCGCAACAGCAGCTGCCACTTTCTAAGTACTGAAACCACTCCCAGCAAATGAATATAAGTAAATATGTAATATCGACCTCACTTTATTATCTGAGCCCAATAGAAATGAACCACCTACACATGTCTAGCATTGTGTAATTTTGGTTAGGTTTAACTGACCAATGTCAATAAAGGCCTCACATAGACTGAATGTGTCCATAGTGTTACCAGAATTTGTTTGACGACCAAATGGAAGAACCCCAATCAGGTGCCAGGACATATGTTATATAATAACTTCGTCCTCTTGACAAATACTAGCAGATTTCTAGGACCCAGCTTAATTGCTGCCTCAAGATCTGGAAACTCTGCCGCCCCTAATATCTGGAGCCTTGACCTGGCGGGCGCAGGACTCTATGGTTTCTTCTTGCAGCTCACACTTCCTACACTTGCTGTTACTGACGAGGCCTAACTTATAAGCATGTGACGCCAGAAGACAGTGTCCTTCCACTTTGTCAGTCTAATATCGTAGGCGTTGTACATGATCTTAGAAATTTTGCAGCACCGCTCTTTTGTCCACGCCTTTCCTGCTTGATGAATAATATTCAACTCCTGTCTCCTTTTGATTTCTGCCAAACGGATTGGGACGTCTATCGTTGACTCAGCGAGTGTAGCATCCTCCTTTGACAACTCATCGGCATTTTCGTTACCTTCTACCCCTTATGACCGGGAACCCAATAATTGTGTAATATAACAACTTAAATATTTTTTAGTTATGAATCGTATTTGGAAGGGTTTAATGTTATACTGTTTTCACACAGGAACTTAATGATCTCATTTCACCTGCTAATGAAATTGTAAATTTTTTGCTTTCACACAGAAGTAACTGCTCGATTAGTATGAAGGATGAGACAGACAATCATGGCGGAACGATACAAGGTGGGAGCATGGTGACATACCTACAAACAAAAAAAATTCTATGTACTTGTAAATTCGATGGACAAATGTCAAAATCGTACTGCGCCGGTAGTTGATGTATCAAATCAAATAAAAAAGGTTATAATCAGCTGTTCGATGCGGCCACCTTGTAGCGTTCCGCCATGCAGACAATGACATTTGCTTTGACAAATGACATTTTTCAGCACTGAACACACCAAAAACTAAGAAGCGGAAACGGAAGCGGAACTCTGCCAACAGAGTTGCATTGTGCTTTTGATTTCATTAGGCATTCGATTAGCTACTAACGAAATAATAATAGATTCGAATTTTGTAGGGAAGATTGAGCTCAATAAGCGTCTTAATGTAGAAAATTGCCTTTATTATTCAATATGCCGTCTGTGTGAAAATAGTATTAACCACACATTTCTTCAATATTTAAAATTTCTCGAGGGCTTAAATTTTTGCCGGGTTCGAAAAAACTATCATGGACAACTTTCTAAGACCGCTAACAAGTGTCAAATATCAAAGAGTTAACAAGACTGTCAATCGTGCGCAAATTGCATATTTGGTTATATGAACCCTGGGGTGTATCAAACTATCTGGGTTTATTTGAAAGATGACAACAGAGTTTGCACTTTTTTAAAGGCTCAGTCGTATATTTTTGCAAGGTCCACCAAGCATAAGTTTATAAGTCTTTATGATTGTCGCGATGGCCAGCTTATGCAAACCCAATAAGATCGATATGAGTAATTGAGGGCCCATAAGACAATGTCGTCTTTAAAACCTAGCAAAACAACAACTCTAACATAGCAATAAATATGAAAGTCACTACCGATGCGACAACATTGGGCATGCAAGCAATGGCACAAGCGACCCAAAAGGCAAATGTTCGACTTGACAACTTTGCACAACTTGGCACTGCACATGCAAAATAAATGAAGCATAAAGGACAATCGATTGTATCGTCGTTGGCCTGCAATTCGATTCCGTTTTTCTTGAATCACAAAAGCCAAAAAAAGGCTAAACTTTTGCTTTCTTGTCATTTATGGTTTGCTATCAGCCTGCCGCTGCTTAACAAAAATCGTATCGACCGAAGCAAATGAACAAATCAAACAAAAGTTTTTGCTTCGCCGAGAGCTCGATATGGACGTTGTGTTGTGAATAGAGCTGTGGATATGATGCGCTGTGCTGAAGATGCGAGGGAATAGCCCTATAGGAACCGTGAAAATCATTGTCAATAGCGAGAAAACGCAGGGATTTTAGTTGATTTAAGCGTAGGTCGATGCTTTTAGTTACAGCTCGCCTTACTTGTGCATACCCCCAGCACTCCTCCCACCAGTCCATACTTGGTAGCGGTATTGTTTTATATGCGAGGAATATATACGTAGAAGTAGGGGTAGGGCGTGTAGAGAGTGTAGGAAATGGTGCGAAATATAAAGTAAGACGAATACAGAATAAGCAAACTTAATATGAGTAAGACAGTTTTAGTTCGCATGTAAGATGGCTTTGTATACCAAGTCGTAAGTGAAGATACTAAGCAACAGGCGCCTGTCTTCGAGCAAATGGCTCACTATATAAAAAAACAGAGAAATTTGTGCTTATGATGGGACTCGATATCAAAACCTGTTTTATTGAAACTATTGGACTAAGTTTTGAAAATATTTCGAATTCATGAACCCCTTGTAGTTATTGTCCTTATGTATCGTTGCTCTAGAAACAAGTAAGGAAGGCTAAGTTCGGGTGTAACCGAACATTACATACTAAGCTGCCAAATTACAGCTTGCAAAGCTTTTAAATTACCTTCTTTTAAAAGTGGGCGGTGCCACGCTCATTGTCCAACATTTTATTAAATTTCTATTTTGTGTCATAAGTTTCATCGCTTTATCCATCTTTGGTAATGAATTATCGCACATTTTCGGTTTTTCGAAATTTTCTTTATTGAAAAAGTGGGCGTGCATGTAGTCCGAATTCGTTCATTTTAAACAGCGATCTGAGATGAGTTTCCAGGAACTTATGTACCAAATTTCATTAAGATACCTCAAAACTTACCCAAGTTATCGTGTTTATGGACAGACGGACGGACATGGCTAAATGAATTTCTTTTTTCGCCCAGATCATTTTGATATATAGAAGTCTATATCTATAGCGATTAGTTTATGCCATTACGGGATACCGTTATGCGAAAAAAATTAATATACTCTGTGAGCTCTGCTCAGCTGAGCATAAAAACTGAAAAGGGCGGGGCTAATGTCAAGATATATTTGGATGAAATTCTATACAAAAAGTATATTGAAACGAAAACTTTCCAGGCGGAGGAAAATAAAAATAGCGTAGATATTATAAAAGTCCGCATCTAATTTGGATATAAGGGATATCCTCGAACTGGCTGGTACCCCGATGCCTTTAAGAACTTTAAAAGCGTTTTTGACACCACGAAACGTAAAAGTTCTTACTTTAGTCTAGCATCCCTTATTTAATGGGCCATGGTGCTTGAACAAGCATTCCGAAGCGAATACCATACACTCCGGTTAGTAAGTCCTCAGATGCTGCCTCATACCAGCTATTGACATAGGTCAGTGCTAAGAAGTAGTACTTTGTAGACATTGACAGCACAGCTCACTATAATGTTACTTCTTGTGTTTGCTGTAGCAAAAAAGATACTTTCCGAATGCTTTTCGGAGATCCTAGTTAGTCGAGACCGAAATAATTTCGCCTGTTTTCGGCAAAATATGAACAGTCAATCAAGAAGTGTCGTATGTTGCGACGTACGGCATGAACCCCCTTTGGACAGTGACAATCAATCAATGCCACAATCACAACTGCAAGATAAGCTTTTATGAATTTCTGCAGACCACTCGCTATCCACATCCGACCAAAAGAATATCGCTTCACTGCAAGAAGTGCCCGCCCAATGGTTGCGTTTATCTCACATCCTGATTGGCTGCATTAAAGTGCTCCAATTAAGGACTAACAGCCTAGGTGAGACAATGATCATTCATTTTGTAATGACGACATCTTCCAGTAGAAACAGATGACTCGCCCGGAAAGTGCAGTGTAGTTGGAAAATAGGATCGCAATAAGGCAACACGGGATGCCAGATTAATCTTTGAGTAAGAAGCAGAAGTCCTCGGAGCGAATTTCGGCATGCCAACACGCTTATTGTAAGAGCAAGTCTACGGAGGTAGCTCTTCATTCGGCTCTCAAACCGATAGAATAAATAATTTATGCTGGGTGCCTCTCTTAATTTAGAAGGTGCCTCCAACAATGTCCCACCATCGGCAGTTAAAGGACCCTTTCAATACTGGAAGTCAAATCGACTCTGAAAGAATTCTTCAGCAGATTGTTACTTGGCTGAACTGTAGCAGAGGAATGATGGAAGCCACGGCTCAGAGAAAGGTTAGAAGTAGCTGGACAGAGGAAGGTGCTCTCTATCCCTGCTTTAGATCGTGGTAATGAGCGACCTGCTCCAGGACCTTTAGGGTAGGGTCTGTCAAGTGATGGCTTATGCCGATAAGGTGGAAATTCTGGTCAGGGGTTGACTGCGTGTTGTGACCAGGTGGCCCGAATCATGCAGATTAGCTGTCATCCCTACCAAACCATTTTGGGGGATTTGATGAAAATCAGTACGATTGAAGAGCTGAAAATCGTTCAAAGAACTACGTAGGTATTACTGGGTATATACAACTACAGAAAAATTCTCAATGCCGCACAAAATATGCGTTCGATGACAACGATGACAGGAACAACTGGAACAACAACAAAAAAAGTGCAATAACAATAGCAGATATGACAGCAAGAACGACAACAATAATAACACTAACAACAACAATAGTAAATATGGGCAATGAACGCAACTAAGCCAGGCAAACTTATGCAACAAGAATAACAACAACAAACAGCATCTTATATGTTGACAACAATGTTGACGGCGACAATAATTATGCGAGTTGCCTGCTCTGAATGTCAGCCGCAAAACAGCAGGACAAATAAATGGTCCGAAATAAAACAAAAACAAAACGATAAAGAAGGGCTCTTGGCTAATAGTATGCAAAGCAATATAAGGAATACACTGCATGGAAAAATGCGACATACTATAAGGGACGTAATCTTTTGTTGCCAGGTTTGAAATATATATACATATAAAGGTTACTTACTTACCTAATTGGCGTTTAACCGTTTAAACAGTTATGGCCGACCAACAAGCGCGCCAGTCGCTCCTTCTCTCTGCAAACCGGCGCCAATTGGTCACACCAAGGGAGTTTAAATCGTTTTCCACCTGGCCCTTCCACCGGAGTGGTGGTCGCCCTCTACCTCTGCTTCCATAGGCGGGTTCCGATAGAAACACTTTCTTACACTTTCTATATAAAGTGTAAAAAAGGTTGCAACATCTCTATTTCGCAATAGTTGCTCAAGAATATACAGCGCGAGGCTGTTTTTGCAACCCGTTTACAAAAGGTAACAACTTTTGAATAAAGCTGCTGTTTTGACGATAAAAATTGAAGAAAAAACCCTTATGTCGGTAATACTTATGCATAAACCCATAAGCACGCTTTCTTGCTGCTTCTTCTTACTTGGCATTGCTTAAAAACTTACCAGCCCTCATACAAGCCCACACTTATGAGCATATGTATTTGTTTATCTCTTTGCTGTGTGGGAGGCAATCTTGTAGGGAAATGAACGTTGGCAATGGCATACCATACAATACAACTTGATATTGATTTTATATATTGGAAGCACAAATGCATGAAGAAGGGCGGTTAAGTGCTTTGTCTGGTAATAATGATGTTATCCAGTGTTGTAAAAAAGGAATGAGGAAGAAAAATGTATATCCATAGAACGATATTATAATAAAACATACTTAGCTGTAATTTTATATAGTGTCACATTATTGTGTGGTAAGCTTGCTGGTACCTATTGCCAAATTATGGAACAACTTCTGATTTCTATAAATTTCTTTTAACGGTGTCTCGTTAACTAAGTACCTCCAGAAAAGACTTCATCTTAGCATACACCTACGTACTTACAAAAGTAAGATTAGGAACTAATTCCTAAACTGAACCGAAATTAAAACGAACCGGCAAAGTCGACCTCTAGGTTTTTACCTAACCAAATTTCTAACCAGACACGGTTACTGTCGCAAATATCTGCACAGAATGGGTAAGGCTGAAAACCCCGATTTGCCTGTACGGCGGAATGGGAGCACTTCCCACAAAAGCAAAAAAAGGTAAAAGAGATACTTGGCGACCTATCCCAGGGCAGTGCCATCAATAACATGACCGTGCGCCGCGATAGATGTGATACGGTAGACACATATGAGAGGAATATGCTTCTAACGAAAGGATAATGTGGCTTCCTATAGCGTGAGAGTAGACATGGAGCTCACGTTGCGCGCACGCGTAACCGAAGTAATGCTAAGTGTGGTCCCAGGTACGTGGAGTTGCGCTGGGGAAGGTCAAATTGTAATTGCAGGCATAGTATGTGCGAGTGGAGAGAGGGGTTAGGTTGAGATGGCCGGTCAATAAACATTGCATATAGACTGAATGTACCAGGACTTATGTATGTTATAGAGTAACTCCGCCGTCTTGGAAAATAATATAATTTTTCTAGGACCTTGCCGAATTGCTTACTAGAGATCAGGCAACTCTGCCGCCACTAGTAGCTGGAGCCGGGAGGGACGTGCTCAACCTTTTGTTTTTCCTGCAGCCCGTACTATCTACATCTGCTGTTACTGGCGAGGCCTAACTTATAGGCATGTAATGCCAGAAGGTATGCCCATCATGAGCCTTAAGTTTTCTGTCTTTAGAAATATGAGCAATCAATCTCAAATCGTAGGATTTCCACATGATCGAAGATATTTTGCAGAGCCGAGGTTCTCTGCACGCCTTTCCTGTCTAATCATATGATCATATGCAATTCGTGCCTCCTTTCGGTGTCTTCCAAACGGATTGGGACGCAACATGTACGTTTGTTACGTGGGCTACTTTGACTTTCGGTATATAAGAGAAAAGATCTACTGATTTAAATCGGAGAAGTTTTTTATGATAAGATTGACGAGGTATAATCAGTCAAAGGAATTGTTTAGGTAGTATAAATTTAGTGGCTTGTCAGGCTGGAGAGATCACCACAGCTTTGGGTAGGTGAAGTAGAGAACGGGTTATGTAGAACTCGGTCAAAATCGCTTATTCGGTTGTGATCCATCTGAAAAAAAAAGAGTTTGATTTTAATAAACCAGTTCAGCTGGTCTATATTCGTAAATACCATTAAAGCTTTCGGAAAACGCCAGTCTCGAACATTCAGAGAACTACTAATATCATGGAGCCAGCGTCAAAAAGCAGGGTCGATTAGAACTACATATGTACATATATGAGGGACTATTTTTATTGGTCAAGACCATTATGTATACAAAAGCTTAACATATATATATTATACAACATAATAAAACATATTGCAGAATAACGTGGCAGCACATAAAATAACATAACATTGGATAGCTTAGAAAGAAATATCGAACATAATAATAACATAACATAGCATACCTTAACTTAATTTAAAATAACGTAACGAATACAGGATAATAGAACAGAACATACATAAAATAGTGTAAATTAACGTAACAAAACATAACATAACACAACAGAACTAAACCTAACGTAGAATAACTTAGCATAAGATAACATAGCATAATATAACATAACATAATAAAAAAACATAACATAACATAACGGAATTCAATGCAACCTAAACCGTAGCAGACTTGCTGATGAGTTAATACAGCAATTGGTCCTTTACCATAAAAACAACTGCATTGTTATCAGCGAACCTTATAGTCAGAAGTGATTGTCATATTGACAACACTGGCACCGCCGTGATTGAGATATTAAAGAATATCAAACGTTGAGGGACAAGCTTGAACTTATGTATTTAAGATGACCTAAAACAGCTAACTGGTAACCTGATTGTAGCAGGAAACTCTTGCACAAGAGTCGTTGAATGGGAAATGCCGCAGACTAATGCCTCTTGAGGCAGCCAGACTTGTTCTGACCATATTCAACACTGGAACGACCAAAATATACCGACGGCCTTCTGCGGGTAATTAAAAAAATTCCGCCCAAATAACCAGATGATGGACGAGGAAAACATTAGACATATTGCGGACGTTTTCTTTCCCATCCAACCACTCTGAGAGGATGGGCACGTCAGCGAAGAAGAGCGCAAACATAGAAACATTTCACGAAGAAGAGCTGAAACGGCTCTGTGCAGCATGAATCATAGAAAATCCCCAGGTCCTCATGCAATACCCCTGGAGGCAATTAAGTTTGCTGCAAATATTTGTTCGGAACTTTTGTTGCGAATGTACAACAAATGCCTCGAAGCAAGAATTTTCCCCACCAGATGGCTAAGAGGAAATGCTTTATACCCTGACCGGAATTTGTAAGGCTTACTAACGGGTCTCTCCGAGTGTAGGACTCCCTTCTGCCTTGAATAGATACCCACTGAAACCTAACATCCTACGTCCCGCCCAGTTCCTCGTACGTGGTACCGCATAACATGGCGTAACATAACATAGCATAAAATAACATAACGTAACATAAGAAAGCCTAACATAACATTTTATAACATCAAATTTATACTAATGTTGTAAGAATAGCACAAGCTCATGGCTAATAACATCTATATGTGACCCGGTTTATGAAAAGGTGGCTTATGACTAAAAAAAATTACTACCACCAAGAAACTTAAGAAATGCATTGTTTAACAGCTGTTTCTCGTAATTTCTTTTTTGAGTCATAAGCCACCTTTACATAGACCGGGTCACATATATATCAAATTCAAATTATGTATGTATGTAGGTATGGATTGAGTTGCCTCCTAAACGGATCGACCGATCACAACCAAATTTGCACAACACACTAGAAACCTTCGAAGGATGGTCATAGGCTAAAAATAATATCGATATATAAAAGGGGCGTGGCACCTCCCATGCAATATGAATATTTGGTACAACATAACTCTGAAAGTATGCATGTTAGAACATTGAAATTACGTAAGGGGTTATATGAGGTCAATCCCTAACACCCACAAGAAAATGTGGGGTGGGGGAGAAGGGGGCGTGGCACCTCCCATACAAATGGAATAAATCATACTGCATATCTCTGGATGTAGTAATGGTAGGATAATGAAAACTGGTAAGGAGCTATGTGACGTTAAGTCCTAACACCTCCAGTAAAATGTGGAGTTGTGGGAAAGGGGGCGTGGCACCTTCCACTCAAATGGGATTTTTCAGAACTATGGCTGCTGTACAAACTTAGGTTATTTTAACAGATAAGGATTTAGTTTGGAAATCTGCCGCCGTTAAAATTGTTTGTCAACTTCAGTCTATCTACATCTTCTATATCTATATAAAATTCAAAATTTCGAAAACACCAAAGTTTTCATACCGAGGATTCCATTAATATCGACAGATATACCTTTCAATTTTAATCGCCTCCAATTTCCTATTAGGTTGGCTTTCGCAATGTCTGTCAATAAAGCTCAAGCACATACATTAACTGTAGTAGGAGTCAATCTTACCAAGTCATGTTTCAACCACGGCCAATTATACGCAGCCTGCTCCAGAGTTGGCTCATCGAAAAATCTTTTTATTTATATTACAAAAAATATTGTATATCCTGTGGTTTTCAGCAATACCTAAATAAATAATTTTAAAATTTGTGTTATTTATTTTGCAAATTTTTATAGAAACGTGGGGTGAAGCCCACGGGCATAAGCTAGTCTTATATAGTTTTGAATGAATATATTTTCACCAGCAATTACGTCAATGTAAGCCACGCATCACATTCCCTAAAAGCACTGTCAAAGCCATTATATATCTAAATTTTCGATTGTGCAAACATAGCACTTAAATCGTTGAAACCAAAAGTCAACAACAAATACTTTCGTTAAGCAAAATTTGTAAAACTCAGCAATCAAAAATGTGCAAATAAAAGTAGGAAAAAAATATAATAAAATAAACAAAAACAAAAACCTAAACAAATAAAGTATCGAATGAAGAACGATCGAATGGAAAAAAATACAAAAATGATGAATATCACTACTGAAACAATGGAGAATTTATGCGTAAAGCAATTAAAACAAATGCTTGACCATGAGTAATTTGAAAGCTTCAGCCGAGCAGGCAAGTCATGTCCACTCACATACGCTTCCATACACATAGCTGGATAGATTTACACATTTCGGTTGAATGCTCATTTATGGAACAAAAAGGACTTATCCTGTAGTTCGCTTATTTATACAAATTTAAGATCAGAAGCGAAGTCGAGCAGAAAGCGCAAGTAAAATTGTTGAACAGAGAAGCGCACAAGCTACATACCGCAATAATGGGACGCTAAGAGATTAAATCATTTTCTGTTGGGCAAACATATGCAAATTTACTAACATATGCAAATACTAACGCATATTAATGCACAATGGAGCTGTAGATGGAAATATTGGGGTTAAAAAGGCATGAGTACCAAGCAGTCTTGAATTTCGAAGTGTTAACAGTCTTCGTCCATTCGCATAACATGTCCTGGCCAGCAAAGTCTTTTGGGCTTTTTTCTTATAAGATACAGGGGATTCAAGTAAACTACAACAGAGGTAATTTCACAGGAAACAAATAATTTCGTGGTTTTTTGTGTAGAGATTCGTCGGCTTCTTATCGGTAACGAATTATTATCGTCGAGTTATCGTGTATTGTTGTTTTGTTAACGATAAAGACGCTCCCCGCAGGTTTTTGTGAGTGCTATCGATGTCGATGGTCCTTTGCCGGATAGAGATCCGGTACGTACCGATAACAAAACATCATTAAGGTACTAGCTCGACCTTCTCGGTAGCGATTAACATGAACACATTAAACCTAATTAAAGTAGATCATCGCGCTTCGCCCCCCCATAGTTCCTCGAAGAGCTTGCGGTCGCCAGATCCCCACTGGTTTCATATGTCTGTGTATGATATATTCATCCCAGGATTCCCCTCGCGTAGGGGAGGTGGACAACTTGGTTGCAGAAGCTCTGAAGCTATAAAGCCTTGTACTGCGCTTATCAACCGCATGAATACCGTTATCGCGTATTACCGTCACCGCTTTGTTATTGCACTTTTACCGGCTTGATAGATGAGTCGTCGATTTTATATTGAAATTTTATCTGCATTTGTTTCATAAGAAACCTCTGTTTTTCAAAAATCGATTACTCACCGAAAAATATTCTATAACTTTTCGATAACAAGCCGATAGATTTTAAATAACAAATTGAAACACAGCGATAACACGCCGACGACAAATTGGTACCACTGCGATAAGAATAATTTCGATAATTTTTCGATAGTGAATTGATAATTTTTCGACAGCAAAGCTCTAAATTTTCTATATAGTGTCGTCAAATCTAATCGACTTAACAATAGTTTTTTTCATTACCAATATTAAGGTACATTTTATTTTCTAAAAATTTTTAAATTAAAGTAGATTTACTATCGGAATAATATCAATTTGTAATCGAAAAGTTATCGACTTTTTAAAAATGGAAAAACGTGGCAATTTAAATTGTATACAAAAAGACGTGAGTACCAAATACGCTTGTAGTACGGTATCGAAAAATTTGGAACAACAATCGATAGCCTTATGGTAACAAATTGCAATCCTTTCGATAAAAAACAAAACATTTTCAATTACAAATCAATAACAAACCGATAGCGAATTGGCCGCACACCGATAAGAAACCGATAGCATTTCTATATTAAATCGACAACTACATAATCGATGAAACATCGATAACTTTTTGATAACAAATCAATAACTTTCTGACAGAAAATCTATCATTTTAAAAAAAATATCGACAACAAATTGGTAGCTCGCAGATAAAAATCGGTTACTCATCGATAACCAATGGCATCGATTGCAAATTCATAACACTTCGCTAGCAAATCTATAACTCGTTTATACCTCATCTATAGCACACCTGTAACAAATCTTTTCTTTCACTTAGTTCCTTTCCATTTCTTTCCTTTTGTATCATTTCCCTTATTTTTCTTTCCTTTCCGTTCCTTTCCTTTCCTTTCCTTTCCTTTCCTTTCCTTTTCTTTCCTTTCCTTTCCTTTCCTATCCTTCCCTTTCCTTTGCGTTCCCTTTCTTTCCTTTCCTTTCCTTTCCTTAACATTCCCTTTATTTGCTTTCCTTTTCTATGCTTTGCTTTCCTTTCATTTGCTATCCTTGCCTTTGCTTTCCTTTCCTTTCCCTTCCCTTCCTTTCCTTTCCTTTCATTTCCTTTCCTTTCCTTTCCTTTCTTTTCCTTTCATCTCATTTCCTTCCTTTCCTTTCCTTTCCTTTCCTGTCTCTGCCTCTCCATTCCTTAAAGAACAGAACCAAGTAAAATAAGGTTATCTTAAGATATTATATGCTCCTTGAAATTCAACACAATTTGGCACTCGCTAACCCACAGTGCATACTCCACCCAAAGCATTTTATCTGAAAGATAAATTAAGGAATTGAAAAAAGCGCATTATTAGTGCATATGCAAAACAAATAACGAGCTTGCAAATCTCAAAGAAGTAGAAAAAATATTCATCTAGATTACTTTTAGAAAAAAAAAAATTAAAAAAACTGACAAAGGAAATGCCAACTCCTTCGGGCGCCTACTGACTGACCACCACTTCAGCTGCCTACATGAATTTACTTTAAGGGAGCGCACATGCATGAAGGCCAAGAGGAAAGCAAAGAAAAATTGCAAATGGGAAATGAGAGCTGATTAAAAAAACCTCTTAAATGAGAACACAATTTATATTTGCCCACACACATACACACACATCGTTAAGTTTTTTCTATGCAACAGGAAGAAAGCTTGCGGGCGCATAACGAATTACAATGTAAATGTAGATCTAAGGAAATGTGATTATTACATAAGTACATATGTATGTAAATACTGTGAATATGTAAGATGCAATGCATAATTTTTTTTTGTCATACATGGGCATACTGCAGTAAAAACCAGTGCTTTACAAGCTGCTGTAAACGGTGAAATTTGGACAGATTTCGTGGCCTCGCATAGATCCCATTGCGACGTAATATTTCTGCAACTTAGATCGGATTCGAATCAATTTGTTAAGGCTGGATATTTTCCCACTAAACTGATTTTCTCCTTCAGACAGGAATTTCTTCAGAATTACCGTTTCGACGTCAGCAAAGAAATTTTTTTTATGAAAATCTATTCGCTCAGTTGATTTCACGTTTGTGGATCCTCAACAGACCTCTTTGCCCGTCCCAGCAGTCCCCGACTTCTTAAACTGTTTTCGGCTTATAAATAATCGTAACCAGTGGTCCAGTAAGACTTTGGTGATTTTGCTTTTACCTTGCATCTTTTTGAATCTGCTTAATGCAGATTGAAGGTTGTAGGATTCTTCTAGCTTCTTTGGGCAGCCCAATTATTGCTTCTACACATTTCTGAAATTTGTACCACTCCATTGTCCTAGGGTTTCGAACGTGTCTCCCTTCTCCACCCACTTTAGGAGGATGTTAAAGCTGATATATGCATAGTCTGAGAAGGATGGCCTGTCACGGAACCTCCATTCATACCCTGCGCCTTAACGCTGTTGAAGTTCTGAAGCAACTCTCCTCTAACGTCATATTTATTGAACAGATCATGAACTCAACCCCTTGTACCCATCCGCTGTTTCAAATGACGGTAACGCTTAATTTGGTTCATTATATATCGTGATACTAACCAGCTCTCCTTTTGGAATCTCTACCTTTAGGTAGAAATCAACTCATTCCGGTTGCTGAAATCTATTAGTACCATCATCAGGGACTGCCTCGCAACTTCATTAATCTTATTTTCGGTGATAGACGGAGTCGCATCGTTAGCTCCATTAAGTATCACCGATAAATCTGGAGCCTGTTGATTTTTACTTTTAATCTTCATCCTCCTTCAGCATTGCAACTACATGTTTTTCCGGTATTAAGATTTCTTTCTTCGAACTGTCTAGAGGTGTAACTCCTGTCATTCCGGCTAGTCTGCCTCGTGAATATGGGACTGGGGCCTTTGGACTCACCTTTCCGCCTCTTATAAGCAGGCATGTCGCTGTCGCTTCTTACCGTTCGATGCTTCTTCCTCCTCCATACGGTACCATAATCGAGGATTGCTCACGACGAAATCTTTGTTAGTGAACTGCCTTCGACATACATACTTCCAACAGCAAGTGCTCGCTTTCGCGGTCAGTTAAATTGACTACTGCGCCCAAGCGCTGCATAAATCTTAATGCTGCCCAGTATTGTGAGATGGTTATTCTAAACTTTCTGTCTCGTTTCCGTTCTAACTATTGTTCTTTGTCCAAGCTGGCAAAACGCTTCTTTATTGAGCGCACTGATTGTACATTTTCGTCGCTGGCCGCGTCTAAAAAGTCGATTATAGCGATTTCATCTTCCTCGCCTCCTTCTTCTTTCCTTCCTCATGCTTCTTATCTGTAGAAATCTTTGAGCTCTCTCTGGTCGTACGACCACCAGCTTTATAAAGCGGGCTTAGCGGTCTAGTGTTCAATGTGAGGATAATAGCTGTACGTCATTGCAGCGCTCCTTGCTGTGCTAAGGCCATCGTTACTTTCCGAAGCGGACCGGTATAAGGAAGGCTCCCTTCAAATACAACTGAATATCCCCTTGGCTACATATCATCCAATAGGCACGGTCCTCATAACTTGCTGGATTAGCATTAGGCCCAGCCACATAGCCACAAAGTAGTCGAGTGGAGTTCGGCAAAGCTCTTACACCATCGGCATGGTGAGAGTGAGAGTAGAGGGAATAAGAAAACAAAATTTGGAGCCTTTAATACGTGACACATTTTAAATCATACTCGTCGTACGACCACTGACTTAATGTTAATGGTCGTGATAACTCTCCGACTTAGCAGCGCCCCTTTCCGAGGTGGTACAGGTATCGGTAAGGCTTCCTATAAATACAGCCATCGCTGCTTAACATCCAATAGGCAGGGTCCGCATATAGGCGGGCTAGTAGTTCTTCGTCACTGATATCTCGCCACCCTCCTATGAGGCGGAACGGCGTAGATGCAGGCCCAGCTACATAGCCAAACATAGTTCTCCTACAAAAAGCAACATGCATTCTCTAATTATAATAGCTCTGTTTGAAAGATACTAGCTGCGTTTAGAAGACAGGTTGAGAGTGCTACTTATAGCTGTTCGTAAAAGACCCCTGCACCAAGACCGCAGCCCATTTTGGACCCATCAATGAATAAAGAGGTAACACTCTCCTTACATCCCATGAAGGCTGACCAATCCGTTTTCGAGGGTATCTTCATCTTATGATACCGCTGTGGCCATACTGCTTCTCGTTCCAATATTTAGACTTCCTGAGTCTGATGTCAGAGGTAGTACCTGTAAGGCGTATATGGAGTTCGCGTGGTAGCTGGCATCCTGACTATTAATCATTGTTGTTAAACAAATTCTTCTTTAGGTCAAAAGACAAACAAATTTAAGTGAAATTATTTATCATTGAACCAAAAATTAGTTTTACTTTTAACACAAAATGCCTATTTATGAAATTTTGCGCTTTTCTGACTATGCTAAACAATAACGAGAGGTGAAATGTGGGGACTGTCCCTCGTGTGATCGTGCCTATGTCGCATATACCTTTTTGCACCAAACGCGATCAATCTCATACCGCGGGCTGCGCTCATTGGAAAATTGCAGTTGTTTTTAAGCATGTGGAGATACGAGTTCAACCGCGGAGCATACATACTCACACACATACAGGTACCTCTAACGCCGTTATTGTATGATTCAACTGAATGCAATAGCTTATGCTGCAACTATAGTTGACACACTCTAACGCATAAAGCCGGCTTAGCATTTCCAATTGGAACAACTTGCTCACGCTTATTGCGCTCACATTTCCAGTCACTATCACAACAGTGGCGACTTGTTGAGTCAGTTGTTTTTGCTTTTGTATGCATGTATGTAAGTAGTATGTTTTCGGTTTTGTTTTCATTATTAATTCGTATTAACCAGCTTAATGGTTTGAGATACTTGTTTGTAGCTAATAGGTATGTGTTTGTGGCTCTGTGTGCAAGGGTGTGTGTGTATGTTGCATGTTTGGGGGGCTATCTGTTGGATACTCATGCGGTAGGCGATCAGTCGCGGTTACAACTTGCTACACCACGGTACAAAGTGTACGCATGCGCGTTTTGAATTTGTTAAAAAAAACGCTACGTTCAACAGAAAATTTTCGTTGTTCAGTTTACATGTTTATTAATTTTGAAGTGAAGTGACATAGTGATGACATGAATAATAAATAATTAATTAAGCAACTGTTATGTATATTGCTGCAAAGATAAAGCTTAGAAGCAGCTGATTGATTTGAAATATATCGGTGCAATACAAAATAAATTAAGTGCAAAGCAAATGGGCTAATTAATTAAATGCTTCATTGTATTTAGTGGCAATCTTATAATTAATTTGACACACGTATGCAACTACAGTTAATTGTCGTTGGTTAATTGAAAGGCACAGAACCTACTTACTGCAATGAAAAAATTCAACAAAAAAATATTAAAAATTTAAATTACAAACTACAAACTACAGATTGGAAATTGCAAACTACAAATTAAAAACTACAAAAAAAAAAACATATTACAATTAGAACATACATTTAATTTGAATTAGGTCGGCAGGTAGCTGTAATGGCTGCGACCCAGGTTGCTCAAGTAGCTAATGAAAAGTGGTTTTGATGCCATAAACTTATTTCAAACTACTGAGTCCTACATCGGATATGTACTACAACTCTCCCGATCTGTTTTTAAAATCAGGAATATTTGGT